>NC_142945.1:47511254-47516254 GCF_046866305.1 Octopus bimaculoides | reverse complement strand
AAACTTTGACCTGTCTGAGTACCGACCAGTCTTTAACGACCTATGTGTCTATAATTACCGACAGTTAATCAAAGTTATGAAAGAAAACCTGGATAAACTTATTGGTAAATATCCTCAATCATTCTTTGTCTACTTATTGGAAGAATTTGTCGAAATATTGTATAAATATTGGTAAATATCTCCAATAGTTTTCAGCGTCTAAATATTGGTAAATATTGTCTACATGTTGTTTAAATATTGTCTATATATCATCATCATTTAATGTCTATGTTCCATGTCTCGTCATAGTGACTCCTAAGAGGTGGTTTCCTGATTCAATGACATACATGTTTCCCACCTGGACAGGACGCCTGTCAGTCATGGGATTAATCATTTTTGCCAGCTGAGTGGACTGAAGCAACGTGAAATGAAGTGTTTTGCTCAAGAACACAACACATCGCCCGGTCCAGTAATTGAAACCACAATCTTACAATCATGAGTCCAGCACCCTAACCACTGAGATACAATGCCTCCACTATATTCCACATAGCTATAAGCTGGATGGTTTGACAAGATCTGATGGGCCCAAGGGCTGAGTCATGGTCCAGTTTCTGCTTTGGCATGGTTTCTACTGCTGGATGCCCTTCCTAATGTGACCCCTTTATAGCTTTTACTGGGTGCTTTTTTAATATTTTTTATCTAACCACATGATATCACTATATTTATCTAACCACAATATCACTATATTTATCTAACCACATGATATCACTATATTTAACTAATCATGTGATATCACTATATTTATGTAACTACATGATATCACTATATTTATCTAACCTCATGATATCACTATATTTATCTAACCACATGATATCACTATATTTATCTAACCTCATGATATTCTTAGGGTTATTACTGTTTTGCTATCTTCTTCTTGTAGTACTTGTTTATCAACTGGGACTACATTATCCAATAAATACTTTTTCTTTTAAGAGAGTTCTATTGGCATTAGGAAGAGCATTCAGCCATAGAAACTATGCCGAAGCAGACATTGGACCTTGGCACAGACCTATAGTTCTTCAGTTCCTGTTGAACTGCCCAGCCTATGCCTTGGAAAATGGATGTTGAATGTTGAGATAGACAGACAGATCAATAGATATAAATGTAAATGATCTTAATAATCTTCTTTTCCAGTTCCTGCAATTCTTGAACATGAAGCCATTGCTGGCCTGAACAAGGAGGATCGACGTGGGCGTATACCAAACAATGAAGTGGAACCAGATGCATTGGATAATCTACAGAAGATTGTAAGTACCTTCTTGTTATCCTCGCTGGTCCCCTTCTACAAACCATCCTAATCCTAACCCTAACCTGCTCAGAAGGTCCCTGAGTAAGGTTTGTTTAAGGATGTTGAGCAAAACACCCATGTTTCCAAAGGTGAATTATTCAAACCCCAAAGAATTCCTCTCAACACATGGCTATGATGCTCCCCACTACTTCTGCTCATGATCAGAGATGCACATATCTTCAGCCGCGAAGGGACATGCTCAACTGGTTAAGGTCAAACAACTGACAACTTATTATTATTATTATTATTGATAGCTTCCGCTATCTGGGCGACCAAGTTAGTAGTGGGGGTGGGTGTGCTGAAAGTGTAGCTGCTAGAATAAGAATAGCCTGGGCAAAGTTTAGAGAGCTCTTACCCCTGCTGGCGACAAAGGGACTCTCACTCAGAGTAAAAGGCAGACTGTATGACGCATGCGTACGAACAGCCATGCTACATGGCAGTGAAACATGGGCTGTAACTGCTGAGGACATCCGTAAGCTCGCAAGGAATGAAGCCAGTATGCTCCGTTGGATGTGTAATGTCAATGTGAATACCCGTCAGAGTGTAAGTATCTTGAGAGAAAAGCTGAACATTAGAAGCATCAGTTGTGGCGTGCAAGAGAGACGATTGCGCTGGTATGGACATGTGGTGAGAATGGATGAGGATAGCTGCGTGAAAAAGTGCCACACCCTAACAGTTGAGGTAACCCGTGGAAGAGGTAGGCCCAGGAAGACCTGGGCTGAGGTGGTGAGGCAAGACCTTCGTACATTGGGCCTCACCGAGGCGATGACTACTGACCGAGACCTTTGGAAATGTGCTGTGCGTGAGAAGACCCGGCAAGCCAAGTAAGATCGTTGCCAGTGCCCCTGGACTGGTTCTTGTGCGGGTGGCACATGAGATGCACCATTTTGAGCGTGGCCGTTGCCAGTACCGCCTGACTGGCTCCCGTAGGGTTTTCGAGCGAGATCGTTGCCAGTGCCCCTGGACTGGCTTGTGCGGGTGGCACATAAAAGACACCATTTTGAGCGTGGCCGTTTTCGTGCGGGTGACACGTAAAAGCACCCACTACACTCTCTGAGTGGTTGGCGTTAGGAAGGGCATCCAGCTGTAGAAACCGTGCCAGATCAGACTGGAGCCTGGTGTTGCCATCCGGTTTCACCAGTCCTCAGTCAAATCGTCCAACCCATGCTAGCATGGAAAGCGGACGTTAAACGATGATGATGATGATGATGATGATCATTATTATTAAGGCAGTGGGCTGGCAGAATCATTAGCACACTGGACGAAATGCTTGACCATGTTTCTTCCGACTCTTTATGGCCCGAGTTCAAATTCCAACAAGGTCGACTTTGCCCTTTATTTTTTCAGCATCAATAAAATAAAGTACTGCTTAAGCATCATGGGTAGGGGGGGGGTCCAATGCGATCAGCCTCTCCCCACCACTAAAACTGCTGACGTTGTGCTATCAAATCTCAAATATTCATTTTTATTTATTTGTTTATTTCAGATGTCAAAGTATATTCGTATTTTGAGAAATCATGCAGTAGACCCAGAAGTAATCGTACTCATTGTCAGACAGGTTAGCATCTTATCTCTTCCTCTTTTTCTCCTCCTCTTCCTCCTCTTCTTCCTTCTCGACTTCCTTCTCGACTTCCTTCTCATCTTCCTTCTCATCTTCCTTCTCTTCTTCCTCCTCTTCTTCTTCCTCTTCCTTCTCTTCTTCATCCTCTTCCTTCTCATCTTCCTTCTCATCTTCCTTCTCATCTTCCTCCTCTTCCTTCTCATCTTCCTTCTCCTCTTCCTCCTCTTCTTCCTCCTCTTCTTCCTCTTCCTCCCCTTCTTCCTCCTCTTCCTCCTCGTCTTCCTCTTCCTCCCCTTCTTCCTCCTCTTCCTCCTCGTCTTCCTCTTCCTTCTAGTCTTCCTCCTCGTCTTCCTCTTCCTTCTAGTCTTCCCCCTCTTCCTCCTCTTCCTCTTCCTTCTAGTCTTCCTCCTCTTCCTTCTAGTCTTCCTCCTCTTCCTTCTAGTCTTCCTCCTCTTCCTCTTCCTTCTAGTCTTCCTCCTCTTCCTCCTCCTCTTCCTCTTCCTTCTAGTCTTCCTCCTCTTTCTCCTCTACTTCCTCCTCTTCCTCCTCCTCTTCCTCTTCCTTCTAGTCTTCCTCCTCTTCCTTCTAGTCTTCCTCCTCTTCCTTCTCTTCTTCTTCCTCTTCCTCCTCTACTTCCTCCTCTTCTTCCTCCTCTTCCTTCTCTTCTTGCTCCTCTTCCTCCTCTTCTTGCTCCTCTTCCTCCTCGTCTTCTTCGTCTTCCTCTTCCTTCTAGTCTTCCTCCTCGTCTTCCTCCTCGTCTTCCTCCTCTTCCACCTCGTCTTCTTTCTCGTCTTCCTCCTCTTCCTTCTCGTCTTCTTCCTCTTCTTCCTCCTCTTCCTTCTCGTCTTCCTCCTCTTCCTTCTCGTCTTCCTGGGAACTGAAACCATGATCTTGCAATCCCGGGGGCAACACCTTAACCACTAGGCTATATTTCTTTATTATCATCAACAAAATATTTTATACGGTAGGTATTGGAGCCAACTTAATTGCAGCATCATAACTAATTGTTAATTACATTTCCTCTCTGTTAATTATATTTTCTCCAATAGTTAATTATATCTTCTTTAATTCTTAATTATATTTCTCTGATTGTTAATTATATCTTCTCTCTGTTAATTCTATTTTCTCTGATTGTTAATTCTATTTTCTCTGATTGTCAATTCTATTTTCTCTGATTGTTAATTATATTTTCTCTGATTGCAGTTATTCTATGACATGAATGTGAAAGCTTTGAACAATTTACTGCTCCGCCGAGATATGTGTAATTGGCACAAAGGCACACAAATAAGGTTCGCTCTTTGGCATCTTCACAAAATCTGACTTCGATTGTTGATGTTGTTACTCTATCTATCTATCTATCTATCTCTCCCTCCCTCATATACTTTGTATTTCATTCTCTCTCACTATTCTCTCTCTCTCTCTTTCTATTCTAGATATAATATATCACATTTGGAACAATGGCTGAGAGAATACCACTTACAAGATTCTGGAGCGTTTTCTACCATGGAACCTCTCATACAAGCATCTCAGCTGTTGCAAGCACGCAAGACCGATGCCGATGTCGACAGTGTTTGCCAGATGTGTCCTAAACTAAAAACAGCACAGGTAAGCAAATACCACAATTGGGTTCCTGTTTCAGTAGAATCTTTCCGGATGGTTTTTATCAGTAAGAATTCAGATCACACTGCAGAATCATAAAGATATGTGAAAGTTAAGACTCACAGCAGAATCAGAAGCTATTTGGTCATAAAAACTAATTGCAGATTCATAAATGCTAGTACTAGATACTGAACTCTGGCTAGAAACTGAGAATAATACAACCCGAATCCTTCATTCACACTTTGCCAAACCTATGGCCTCCAAATACCTGATCCACTGGAACTCACTTTGATGGCATGCACTGCTCTCTCACTCAACAATAATGATGATGATGATAATGATTTTATATATTTGCTACTAGGGCGAAGGATGAGAGAGACCATCATCATCATCATCATCATCATCATCATCGTTTAACGTCCGCTTTCCATGCTAGCATGGGTTGGACGATTTGACTGAGGACTGGTGAAACCGGATGGCAACACCAGGCTCCAATCTAAATTTGGCAGAGTT
>NC_142945.1:47498754-47506254 GCF_046866305.1 Octopus bimaculoides | reverse complement strand
GCATGCGTAGACACATACAATAGGAATACAAAATACAAAATGGCTGATCGTTAGCAAGGAGGGACACACATAAAGAAGAAAGCAAAGAACCACTGATGAGGTCACAGAAGTGTGACGAAAGAACTCTGGCTGAAATAGGATTAATGTAATCCAATGTAACATAAAGCTGAATCAAATTAACACGAAATATACAGTGCGTGTGTTTTTATTGGCTAAACTGGCAATATGACCATCCCCAAGTACAACAACATCTGTTTTAACACACGATTTCACATCAAAAATCTTGCAAAACAAATATATAAACGGAACATATATATATACATATACATATATATACACACATATATATATATATATATATATATATAAATACACATATATATATATATATATATATATATATATAAATACACATATATATATACATATATATATATACATATATATACATATAGACATATATATACTTATTCACATATATATACATATACACATATACATATATATATACACACATATATATATACATATGCACATATATATATATACATATGCACATATATATATATACATATGCACATATATATATACACACATATATATATATACACACATATATATATATACACATATATATATATATACATATATATATATCTATATATATATACACATATATACATACATAGATATACATACATATATATATACATACATATACATACATAGATATACATACATATATATATATATATATTAATCAACCAAATTTCTATCCAGTTTTCACATTTTATTTTTATATTTTTACTATTTTACATTCGAAGTAACAAAATAATATATGCAATTTTCTTCATATACGGGCAGTATATATTCTTACTATTCACTTCCTTCAAGCAAATGTTTATACAGTAGTAATAGTAGTAGTAGTAACATTAACAATCATTTGATAATGTTGGTTAATGCTACAGCTACTACTACTACTACTACATAAATGATTATCTGAAGATTGTTAATAACAAGAAAAGATATTGCTTATATCTGAAAATATTATATATTTTATTTTGTTACTTCTAATATTGTAAAATTGTAAAAATTCACAAAATGTGAGAATCGGACTATATTGGAATTTGATTGACTAATATATTATATCTACGCACTTTTACAAGCCATATTTTTTCTGGATCTGCCATCTCTGAAGATCACATGGTGTTTAGTAACTGTACTGTTATCTAATACCCTGTGTGAAACTGACTGGTAAAATAGGTTGAAATCAATATATAATATCATACATTTTATGTGTGTGTGTGTGTTCCATTGTATTTCCTCTCTTTCTCCCCCCCCCCCTTCATGTATCCTCCTCCTGCAATTTTATATTAATTCCATTTTTTTGGTTTTATTTCTTTTACTTTACAACATCCTCCCCAATTTGCCCCACCCCCTGTCTCTTCTCCCATGCCAGAAAGAGAGAGAGAGAGTCTGACAGACATATAGATATATAGAGTGATATGTAGATGGGGAGAAGTGACAGACAGACAGACAGGTGGCTAAGTAGTGACATTTAATGCTTCCCGGTGTTTAGTGCGACAGCTCAATTCTGCCACTCCCCACCCATCATCATCACCCCCCTTGAAATACTGCAACAATAACAATATAATATAATAAAATTAGTGATTGTTACGAACGTATCAATATAAATAATAATTATGATTCTTCTAATTTTGGCTCAAGGCCAAAAATAATAATAATAATAATAATAATAATAATTGTAATAATGATGATAATAATAATGGTAAAGCAGTTTACAGTGTGGGCAGAGGTGTCAATAATTATTGACTGATTTGTAAAACAAACTAATTAAAATATTTAATTATTGGTATTTGATGACTGACTGATACACAATTAGACGGACATTGAAATGAATGAGTTGAGGGAGGTAATAATCTGAGGAAATTTTTTAAAAAATGGAAAATTGAAATAAATATTAACTTAATAATAAAAAAAAACTAATTTAATGGAGAGCAAATTTTTAAATAAAATAATTAAATCCATGCAATTCAATTTTAATTGGTCTCTAGTCTGCAATAACAATAACTACCTTCGTTACCACTGGAAATGACGACCTTTAGTGGCTATATTTGTTGGTAATTGATAATAATAATTAATTACAGTAATTAGCAGGACTTGTGGAAATTCCCTTGATTTAAAAAAAAAAAAAAAATTTGTGTTTTAATGCATAAATTTATAGATTTTTGTAAAAATGTTTGATTATGTGAAATATATCTGTTATGACATTGATGTTGTTCCATAGGTAAGATTGTTGAAGGGACAACACTTGAATGCAAATGCCATGATAAGGTGAACACGGATGATAATAATAATTATAATAATGGTTTCAAATTGTGGCACAAGGCCAATAGTTTTTGAGGGGAGGGGTAAGTTGATTACATTGACTCTTGTACTTTGATTGGTACTTGTTTTATCAATCCTTAAAGGATGAAAGGCAAAGTCAAACTGAAATGCTACTAAACATGTCTAACATACTAACGAGTCTTTCAGCTCGCTGCCTTAATAATAACAACAATAATTACTTCTACTATAGAAGCACAAGGCCTGAAATTCTGGAGGAAGGGGCTAGTCGATTACATCAACTCCCAATGTTTAACTGGTACTTATTTTATTGACCGGGAAAGAATGAAAAGAAAAAGTTGACCCCGGCGGAATTTGAACTCTGGTCGTAAAGACTGATGAAGTGTCGCTAAGCATTTTGCCCGGCATGCTAATGATTCTGCCAGCTCACCACCTTCATAATAATAATAATTAGATAGAGGCCAATTAGCTTTTTTTTTTTTCTTTTTGGTGCAGGGGTTTTACCATTGACTTTAGTATGTGACTGACTGATCCTTTATTTTACTGAGTCCCTTCCAAAGGGCTGAAACACTAAGATGACATTGGTGATGCGAAACCAGATCAGAAAGAATTGGAAGAAATACTACAAGACATATCTTCTTATAGTCTAAGAATTCTGCCATCTCACCATTCTAATGATAATATTATTAATAATAATGGCTTTTTATTTAGGGGTTGAGCCAATAGTAATAATAATAATATTCTTGAGATGTATGAGAACTTGTTGCCAAAGATCAGGATAACATCTCTACTAATTGAATTGGTAGCTAACAGTTTTTTTTAGTATGGTGATGGTGATAGTGATGATGATGATGATAACTTGTTGAGTTATGATGAGTCAGTTCTTGAGTGAAATCTGTGGTACAGTTTCAAATTCAATTTCCAGCAGTCACTATAGCTTATATATATAACATACATATGTGTCTATATATAACATACACACATGCATATATATATATATATATATCCCCTCTCTCTTTCAGAGAGGCACATACACAGACATATACACATACGGCAGTAACTTCCGCCTACCAAATTCAATCACAAAGCTTCGGTCGGCCCGGGGTTGTAGCAGAAGACACTTGCCCAAGGTGCCACGTGGTGGGGCTAAACCCGAAACCATGTAGCTGGGAAGCAAGCTTCCTAACCACACGGCCATGCCCGCGCATATATATATATATATATATATATATATATATATATATATATATATATATATATATATATATATATATATATATATATATATATATATATATACACACACACACACACACACACACATATATGTATAGAAATACAAGAGTGTACATGTCTATAATGTTAGAAAAGCATATATGTTTAGAAAAAGATTGATCAAGCAAAAGTGTAATCGTAGTTATTTAACTAATTAAAATTATAATGTTTCTGGGGAGTGGGGAGGACTTGAAACCGAATTAAGTTTAAAGAACACACACATTTTTATAATTGATATACTATTTTTTGAAATTTAATTTTTTTTTTTTCCATTCACAAGAATTATTTTTGTTGTTTTTGTAATCATGAGGGCAACAAGCTGGTAGAATAGTTAGAAAAACGCTTTACAGTATTCAGTTTGGCTCTTTGCATTCTGAGTTCAAATCCTGCCGGGGGTTAACTTTGCTTTTCTTTCCTCCCAGCATTGATAAAATAAAGTACCAGTTAAATACTAAGGTTGCTGTAATATACTAACTGTCTTCTCCCTAGAATTGCTGGCCTTGTGCAAAAATTTGAAACCATTAATACTATTACTGCTGTAATTATTGGTCAGCGAGCTGGCAGAATCATTAGCATGTCAAACGGAATTTCATCTGTTTTTATGTTCTGAGTTCAAATTCCGCTAAGGTTGACTCTGCCTGTCATCCCCTTCAGAGTCAAAATAAAATACCAGTTATGCAGTGGAGTTGATGTAATCAACTTACTCCCCCCCCCTCTCCCGAAATTGCTTGCCTTGTGCAAAATTTGAAATCATTAATATTATTATTGTTGTTGTTATTATTGGTCAGTGAGCTGGCAGAATCATTAGCACATCAGGAAAAAATACTTAACGAGATTTCATCTGCTTTTATGCTCTGAGTTCAAATTACGCCAAGGTTGACTTTGCCTGTCATTCCATTCAGAGTCAATAAAATAAAGTACCAGTTAAATACTGGGGTCGATGTAATCAGCTTACCCCCTCTCCCGAAGTTGCTGGCATTGTGCTAAAATTCGAAACTATTATTATTATTATTATTAAGGCGGTGAGCTGGCCAAATCGGTACCACACTGGACGAAATGCTCAGCGGCATTTCACCCAGCGTTCAAATTCCGTCAAGGTCGAACTTGACTTTCAACCTTTCAGGGTCGATAAAATTAGTACCAGTTACACACTGGGGTCGATGTAATTGACTTAATCCCCCCTCCCCCCAAATTTGAGGCCTTGTGCTCCCTGTAGAAAGGATTATTATCATTATCATTATTATTATTATTAGGCAGCAACGAGGCAGAATTAGATGAAATACTTGGGGACGTTTCTTCCAGCTCTTATGTTCTTGGTTCAAATTCTGCCAAGGTAGACTTTGCCTTTCATCTTTTCAGGCTCGATGAAATTAGTACCAGTTGATTACTGGGGGGTTGATGTAATTGATTTATTTCCTCCTCCTCTAAAATTTCTGGCATTGTACCAAAATTTGAAACCATTATTATTATTATTATTATTGAGATTATTATTATTATTATTGAGATTATTATTATTTTTATTGATATTGATGTTGTTGTTATACATCTTGTTTGTTATGTTTTTTTTTGGTTTTTGTTTTCATTCTGAAAGCATTCCTTAATTAATTAACTGGTTAATTAAATTAAACAATTACTTCTTGTAATATTCTTCTTTTGGTGTCTTTTTCATGATTATTTTGAGCAGAAGTCATATGAGGTCACAGTTGACCAAAACTAATACATTTTCCATTTAGGAAATTTTTTTTTTTTGGAACAGTGAATCATGAAGCACATAAAGCCATAACAATTAGCATATAAATAATAGATTGGTAAACTGTTTGGCTAGAAAAAGCCTCAAAAAACTGTTGCGGTTGTGTGGTCAGTAGCTCGCTTACCAACCACATAGTTCCGGGTTCAGTCCCACTGTGTGGAACCTTCGGCAAAGAGTCTTCTACTATAGCCTCGGGCCGACCAAAGCCTTGTGAGTGGATTTGGTAGACAGAAACTGAAAGAAGCTCGTCGTATATATGTATATATGTGTGTCTGTTTGTCCCTCCAACATCGCTTGACAACCGATGCCGGTGTGTTTATGTCCCCATAACTTAGAGGTTCGGCAAAAGAGACCGATAGAATTAGGCTTACAAAGAATAAGTCCTGGGGTCGATTTGCTCGACTGAAGGCGGTACTCCAGCATGGTCGAAGTCAAATGACTGAAACAAGTAAAAGAGTAAAGAGAGAGAGATGTCGATTCATCTTTCACAGACAACCTTCAAATATTTACATGTTATTCTTTGTAGCTTTGTGTGCTTCAAGATCCACTGTTCCAAAAGGAGAATTATTTCACATTCTACCAAAAGTTTACAAATTGTTATATTTTGTTTTTGTTTTTTTTTAATTATTACCAAATTCTGACATTGAGTTGTAGGGTTGCACCATCACCACCACTACCTGACACCATGCTGTCTACAAACATTATTATTGTTCTTAACATGGAAATCTTTGATAGAACATCAGAACAATGTATTGACTGAATTGGTGGAGGCAGACTTGTAGAATCGGTGGAGCATCCAGGGAGGTAGACAGGTAGAATCGGTAGTGCATTAAGGGAGGTGGAGTGGTAGAATCGGTGAAGCATCCAGGGAGGTGGGCTGTTAGAATTGGTGGCACATCTGGGGGTGGGAGTGGAGTAGTAAAATTAATGGAGCATCCAGGGAGGTGGTGTGGAAGAACTTATAAGATGTAAGAGAAAATACTGTGGTGTATTTTAGTTTCTCAGAACATAAAGTGCTACACATTATTTACATTATTTACATTTGACAGATATTTGTCCTCATCTTGTTTATTGTTAACACAACGTTTTGGCTGACGAGGACAAATATCCATCAAATGTAAATAATATACATAATTCCTCATCTTTTAAATATAGACCAATTAAAAGATAAAAGCACTTATCTTTTTCCTTTCACTGATGAAAAGATATCCCTGAAACTAATCAGAAATGTTTGTTGTTCACACAATAAATCATTCTAACAACAAAATATTTTATATATATATATATATATTTATTTATTGTTATTTATTTCCAGTTTTTTTTGAGAATATTTTATAAAAAAAAAATTAATTAAAGGAATAATTTATATAAATATTGGGAGCAGAAGAGAGAAAAATATTAAAAGTATTTTGTAGTTTTTTTTTTTTTTAACCATAGGAATTAACAAGTATTTGAAATAAAAAATAAAAAATAAAAAAGAAACAATCAATGGAAAGCCACAAAAAATTGCAAAAAAAGTCCTTTTTTTAAAATCCTTATAATATAAATAACACAAAGGAATCACATTGAAATACATAAATAATAATTATCATTATCATTATTATATGAGAAATTATTTAATATTTTTTTTACAGTGCTGTATTTTTTCCAAATTAACTCTCTTGGATGATTGACAATTATCTCCCTTAGTCTCATGCAGCAGTTTTGTGGGATCAAATTGTAGTTTCCTTATTGTGGCAATCATGGGTCTTTAGTCATCCAATTTGTTCCACAATAACAATAGAAAAAAAAAGGGATTAATTAGAGACTTTTGGCCAAGTACATTTGGTTTAGGGGTCATTTGACTCAAGTTTCTAATAACATTCTAAGACTGTTGTTAACCTCAAGTTAGATATGAATAAACAAACTTATGTTCAAAGGATTTCAAGCTGTGTCCATCCTGTCTTTTATTTATGCTACATTATCCAATGTAAATTTTAAAAAATACAATAGAGAAATTCTAACAAATTTTAGCAACCACAAAGAGGTTCCCTCACAGACTTGAGTCTGTGAATAGCCCATGTGACATAGGAGTATTGTGAGTGCCCTGTATGACACAGCAAGGGAAC
>NC_142945.1:47471254-47493754 GCF_046866305.1 Octopus bimaculoides | reverse complement strand
TATATATATGCGTGTATGTCTATGTACGTTTATGTATATTAGATGTTAAAAATGCATGTGAGGAATAATTTTTGAGACAGAAACTGGGTGTAGAATAAAACAGTGTTAAGAATGAATGATGCCTCCATTCTCTGGAAGACAGAATTGCCAAAAATGTGCGATGTGTGCGACTTTAAAAAGTTGACAGGTGTAAAAGAAACTATGACATTGACAATTAGACCCAAAATTGGCAAAGATTTTCTGCCTTTTCCATTCCGATTGTGTATTTTTTTTTTCTCTGTTCTTTGTATACAGTATTTGAAATTTCAATTAAATTTTTGAACAACGTTATTTTTCTGTTTTAGGATTTAAATTCTTAAAAAAATTATTTGAAAAATTTTTTACCTTGTTTTCAGTTTTTTTTTTTTCTTTTTTTGTCATTCTGTGCGACTTGATGCAAATTTTAAAACAAATTTGGAAAGAAATCAAAGAAAACAAACATACCAATGGCAAGAATGATGATAATAGTAATAATGGTTTCAGATTTTGGCAGAAGGCCAGAAATATCAAGGGAAGGGATAAGTCGAATGCATCGACCCCAGTACGCAACTGGTACTTACTTTATCGACCCTGAAGGGATGAAAGGCAAAGTCAACCTCGGCGGAATTTGAACTCGGAATCTGAAGAAGGATAAAATGCTACTAAGCATTTTGCCTTATGTGTTAATGATTCTACCAGTTCACTGTCCGAATGTTAATAATAACAATAATAATATTAATGATAATAATGATGATGATGATGATAATCCTTTCTACTAAAGGCAGAAGGCCTGAAATTTTGGTAGGAGGGAGCTAGTCAATTAGATCGACCCCAGTGCTTGTCTGGTACTTATTTTATCAACTCTGAAAGGATGAAAAGCGAAGTCGACCTCGGTGGAATTTGAACTCAGAACGGGAAGACGGACGTAATACTACAAAGCATTTTGTCCGGCATGTTAACGATTCTGCCAGCTCACAGCCTTAAGAAAATGAATAATAATAATAATAATAATAATAATAATAATAATAGTAATGATAATAATGATAATGATAATTTCTATTATAGGCACAAGGCCTGAAATTTGACGGGGAGAGGGTTAGTCGATTATATCGACTCCAGTGTTTCACTGGTACTTAGTTTATCGACCCTGAAAGGATGAAAGGCAAAGTTGACCTCAGCGGAATTTGAACTCAGAACGTAGTGGCTGGCGAAATACCGCAAAGCATTTCGTCCAGCGTGCTAACGATTCTGCTAGCTTGCCACCTTAAGAAAAATGAATAATAATAATAATAATAATAATAATAATAATAATAATAAATAGCAACAATAGATATTGTCACCATCATCATCAACAATAACAGCAGTAAAGCAATGACAACAACAACAACAACAACAACAACAACACCAATAACGCTGGAAAACTTTTGAATAAATTATAATGATGTTTTTTAAAGATATTTTCATCATGGCTCATGGTCCATTTTCCTTTCTTAAAACCTCACTGAAGAAGAGATACTGGTCATTGTGTATTACTGGTACATACTTTATGACCATCGTTTCTCCATTAAAAGGAACTTTGTGCTTTAGTTGAAATAATCCTTCCATGGATTGTAACAGGAATCCCCATAAAGCATTGGAATACATCTCAAGAAAGATTAATGTAAAACATTGATCTATAGCTAGAGAGTTGTCTCCCTTTATACAGTGACAGCTGGTGTGCACACATACCCATCGCTACCCTGACACCTTGAAGCGTTTCATACATACATGTGTGTATGTATTTGTGTGTGTGTGTGTGTATTGCGCATATATGTATGTACATATAAATGTATTTATTCATGTATGTTTGTATTTATGTGTGTATGTACGTATATGTATATGTATATACATATAAGTTCAAAAAAGAAAACCGACAAAAAACAACAACGCAGGGACGTGATACAGATTGTGTTACTGGACGCTCGGGAAAGGAAAGAAAGAGAATTTGACGTTTCGAGCGGACCTCTTCGTCGGAAACATAGGAAAGTCCAAAGAAGGGAAGACGGAGGAAGAAAAAATCGCCAACGATATCCACAAGGTTACATATACTTATACACATACATATATGCATGTATGTATGCGTGTATAGATGTGTATAGAGTGTTTGAAATGGTGTACAGATACTATATATTAAGAAAAAGGTGGCAGTCAGAATTTTGGATAATTCTTTATTAGCGCTTTCATTCATTTAAATGAACTCTTCAAGAAAAATCGAACCATATTAGTAAAATGATGAAATGTTCTGTTTTTATTATTTTGGTTCAATTTTCTTGAAGAGTTCAGTTAAATAAACAAAAGAACCTCCTTTTTCCTTGATATATATATATATATATATATATATATATATATATATATATATATATAAACGTGTGTATTAATGTTCTTAGGTATTGTCAGATATTATTTGAAGGATCACTTAATTATTGTATGTTAAGTATCATATATGTTGGGATTTTTAAGAAGAAAAAACGTAGACAGTGACTTTGAAGCTTTGGCTAATTGCTTTTATCACTTGACAAAGGTGACTACATCAAAACTCTAAAGTCACAGTGAAGTATTTCCTTCGAAAAATAGTGTGTGTGTGTGATTGTATATTTGTATATGCAAGTACACTGATTTAACATGTTGAAAGATGGGTAAAACAGCATCAAATAAACTCATCTCTTATTGAGAGATGAGTAGATAGTTAAAAGTCCGACAGGTCGCATATTGAAAGACATGTGTGACATAAATGCAATAGACTAGCACCTTAGGGTGCTATATCAGCCTCTTGTTCCTTTAATAGTTTAGAAGCTGGGCCAAAGATGAACAACAAAAGAATAACAAAAATAAATTGCAAAATGGAGTTATAACTTATGGGAAGGTAACAGATATATATATATATTTCCATTTTTTTTTTTTTTTTAGCCATTTTACATTATGAAAGTAGGGACATACAAAAGGTTACAGAATACTGACAGAAAATAACAGTAAACCACCAATGGAATTATATCTTACACAAAGGCAACACACACACACACACACACACACACACACACACACACACACACACATACACACACACACACACATATATATATATATATATATATATATATATATATATATATATAAATACATATATATATGTGTGTGTGTGTGTATGTATATATATACATATATATTTTTTTTTTGGGGGGGGGGCCTTTTTACACTAAGAAAGTTGGGGCATAGAGTTGTTAGAGAATAAAATAAAATAAAAATTACGCAACAAGAGAGAAAAGAAAAACAAACAAAAGGAAAATAACAAAGTAAGTAAAACAACAATTTGTAAGAGTCTAGCATCTTAACCAGGAGGATAGGATGCTTCTCAAACCACTTTAGCAAGTTGAAACATTTGGAATATATATCAGCAGTACCGCTACACCACCGAATAAACGTTTGTTGTTATTATTGTTGTTGTTGTTGATTTTTTTCAGGGCTGAAGAGTGGTGGTGTGGGAGGGGGAAATAGTAGTAGTAGTAGGAGGAGGAGGAGGATGTGGAGTAAAATGTGACAAATAATGGTAAAAAAAAAAATACAAAAAATACACACCAATTTGAAGTTTATGTTTTTAAACTTCTGGAAGATTTTCAAAATTGATTCAAAGCTGTTTTTCTTTCTTTTTTTCTGTTTTTGGTTCCCCACCCTCCAATATTGTCCAAAAAATGTCTGTGGAAATTCTTTAGAATTGATTCCAAATTCTTTAAAATTTTGTTATTATTTCTTTGCTTTTTTTTTTTTTCCTCCTAAGAAAATATTTCTCTAGAACATTTTTAAAATTCGTTCAGAGATTAATATTATTGTTATATTTCTTATCTCTTGAAATATTCCGGAGAAATATTTGTCCAATTGCAGGTACCAAACAATTTAAAATGGCACTTTATTTATTTATTTATCACGGTTTTTGTTTTGTCTTTTCTCGTTCTATTTCAAGTTATTTATTTTTTCTTCTTTTTCTATTCTTTTTCTCTTTCTTTGAATTCTTCTTGTTTTCTGCTTCTTTCTTTCTTTCATTCTTTCTTTCTTTCATTCTTTCTTTTCTTTTCTCTCTTTACATTAGCTTTCTATTTTTCTTTCAATGCCTACATTAATTTCATTCATATATATATATATATATATATATATATATATATATGTATGTATGTATGAACGTATGTATGTATATTGTCCCCTTCTGTTGCTTCATAGCCTTTTTTCATTTTCTGATGGGACATGCCCCTTCTCATATAAACATTTATTCCATTATTAACCATTTCACTTTTCTTTTCTTTCTTTCTTTCTTTCCTCTTTTGCCTTCCCCCTTTCTTTCTTGAAGCAGTAGAAATAGTAGTAGTAGTAGTAGTAGTAGTAGTTCGTATCATCTTTTTCCATTGTGCACGTCACCAATTGGTTAATTAGTAATTCATTATTCCCAATTTTCCTCGTTAAGGCCTGTTTCTTTATTATTTATTCATTAACTTCTTTCTTTTTGTTTTTTTTCTTTCTTTTCTTTCCGTCTTCATTTGCTGCATTGTTCATATGGAGGAGTGGGGGCAGGTAATCACTTGATTAAAATTAATCAATAATTTAATTAATTAATTCGTTTGATTAACTAATAATTATCCGATTTATCTGAAATTCCACATATTGTAAAAGATCCAGTAGAAGACGTTAAACAAACCAAATACCAGCGGGAAGGTGTACCGCGCCACCTTGTCGAAGAATCGCGCCGATTGCTTGTTGTTAGGAATGCCGTGGTCGCCTTCTGTATCTGGTCCGTTCTCTTGCTGCAACGGAACAACATGGAAAGTATAGTAAGAAGTGAAGGACAGTGTTGTTAATAATAATAATAATAATGATAATAATAATAATAATAATAATAATAATAATAATAATAATAATAATAATAATAATAATACAGCGAATATTCTGCTTAATACCACAGATTTGCTTGTCAGTTGTTTGATGTTAACCAGTTGAGCATGTCCCTTGGTGGCTGACGATATGTGCATCTCTGATCACTCTGATCAGAAATAGTGGGGAAGCGTCGTAGCCATGTGTTGAGAGGAATTCTTTGGGGTTTGAATAATTCATCTCTGAAAATATGGGTGTTTTGCTCATCATCCTTAAACAAACCTTATTCAGGGACCTTTTGAGGGGGATGGGCTACTCGACATGAAGAAAATTCTAACTGGGCCCCACCTGCGAGGTCATGCGCTGTTTATCTTGATATGAGATCACCATGTTGCGCACATATGGTTGTGATGCATGTGCCTGGTGTACCCTTATCAGACGGGTAGTCATGATGGGTATACTGGGCTTCGTATATTTTACCCCAGTGTCACTTTGATGGCATACACTGCTCTCTCACTCAATAATAATAATAATAATGATAATAATAATAATAATAATAAAAGTGCTTTCTAATTGATGTATCAATACCAGCAGATGATAACATTTCTCTAAAAGAAATGGAGAAACTTTCAAAATACAAAGACCTGGAAATAGAGGTAACTCGAATGTGGAATCTAAAAACAGAAACAATTCCTATCATAGTAGGTGCCTTAGGTATAATAAAAAAATATTCAGACAAATACATAACAAAAACAGCAGGACTAACAAGTATATATAATGTACAGAAAATTGCACTACTGGGTACTGCACACATCCTACGCAAAAAGCACTTTCAATACAATAACCATAAGAGC
Organism: Octopus bimaculoides; assembly: GCF_046866305.1. Lineage (NCBI taxonomy): Eukaryota > Metazoa > Mollusca > Cephalopoda > Octopoda > Octopodidae > Octopus > Octopus bimaculoides. Next base: position 47,487,989 of record NC_142945.1, on the reverse strand, counting down.
ATCACAGCAAACCAAGGCACACAGAGCTGCGCTCGGTAGTGAAGTGAAAGCACGCTATAAAAATAAAACTACTAAATAGTAACAGTAATAATAATAATAATAATAATAATAATAATAATAATAATAATCTTTTCTATTCTAGGCACAAGGCCCGAAATTTTTGGGGAGCCAGGGACCAGTCGATTAGATCGACCCCAGTATGCTACTGGTACTTAATTTATCAACCCCCCCCCCCAAAAAAAACAAAGGGTGAAAGGCAAGTTGACCTCGGTGGAATTTGAACTCAGAACGTAAAGATGGATGAAATACTGCTAAGCATTTCAATTACATAGACCCCCATAGTCAGCTGGTACTTTATTTTATCGACCTCAGCAAGATTTGAACACAGAACATAGAAGAAAATCTGGAAGAACGATCACAAAGCAATTTTTCCTTTTCCTCATATCCTAATGATTCTGTCAACTCACTGTGTTATATTACTATATTTTAACGTGTATAAGGACCCCTCATGCATAAGGAAACCCCCTAATTTTCAGGGCTTAAAATTTGGAAAAAAAAGTTTTGTAAGGCAATCTATTGTGCACGTCACCAATACTATCCATGTATTAGAAACTCCCATATTTTTTAAACCTAATTTTTAACAAAAAAGGGTTCCTTGTACACATTAAAATGCAATAATTATAACAATAATTATAATAATAATTAATAATTCTGGTAATTTCAGTCAATCATTTTGAGGGTAGTTGGGTGGGCATTCTATTACATTGACCGAATATTTGACTGGTTCTCATTTTATTGTAGCAAAAAGAAACTTAAGTTCAACCCAAGTGGGATTTGAACTCAGAACATTAACTACTGCAAAGTATTTTTCCAACGTTCCTATCTGTCTACAAGTTATTAATATATTTCTCCTGTTACTGTTAGTTATGTATTCTAACCAAGGTTCTTCTAGAGGGGAGGCGTACAATTGATTAAAGCTGTTCCTCCTATTTGTGACGTACTTATAAATGCAGTCTCGGGGAAAACACTTGGTAGTCAATTGGCTGCTAAAAATAGCAGCTAAATCACCTCAAACTATGATTTACCAATTTAAAAAAAAAAAACGATAGTCGTAGATACACTATTACTGAAATATAATAATAAATAAACAGGACGGCCGCGACTAGAATGTCTTTAGCCATAGATCTGCTCGATTATCCGAGATTATCGAATTTATTGAAAGAAAATAAAGCTTAGGTGGTATTGAAGACTACTCAAAACTTCTTGTGAAAAGAATATCGTCAAGGGAGGTAACTCCAATATGATAATTTTTATCGAAGTTTCTGGATAGCTGTGACATAAAATATAAGGGTGGATCTGGTGTTTTCAAGCCAATATATACATTCTACATTATGGCTTTGTATATGTATGTATGTATGTATATAATAGCTAATATATACGCCCTGCACTATAGGCAATATAGACACCACTTTTCGTAGCCATTATATACACTCTGTGTCGTTCATTTGGACAATCGAGACCTATGACTTTGAGATGAATCTAGTATCTAAAGTCAATATATATATATATATACTTAACTTGTATTATAGCCAACTTATAACCTGCGTCATGCATCATTTTTATGATCAACGCTTTTTGTTTTTTTGGTCTGGTCTTTGTTACACAGAATCTCTGTAGGCGTCAGACCAACAAGGTTGACAGACTTGCAATAACATGCATATTATCGTCGTAAAAAAAGTGAAAGTATATTGTCCTAAAAACAAGAAAGTAAAATGCTATCGAAACCGGAAGTGACGACAGTGACAGCCCATAATTTCATGTAACCAATATATTTGACACTCTCTTGCTCACGTGTACATCAGTCGAATTATTCTTGATATAGTCAAACAGCTCTTCTCAAAAAAAGGTGGGGAAAGGAATTCATTTGTATAAATCGAACGAATCTACAGGAACAAGCCACCGCTTCCCATTAGTTCTTTCTGCACAACTCATTAACTATGCAGGAGTATAGCATTGCTCAAAGGGTAATTGTATGGCTATCACGTGTCAACAGGAAAACCACCGAATTGCTACCTCAGTAGTGTCTGCTATGGGTATACGAAAGGGTACTGAAAGGCTGCTGGCTTTTGGGATAAAAGAAAATACCAGAGGATCAGTTAATTAGGACTTTATTCAACATACTCCCCTCTCAGATTCACACACTTATTGCAGCAGTCCTTCAGTTTTTCTAAGCCCTGTAAAAGAACTCGGAAGATTGGGCCTTCAACCGGGCCTTTTGCGACACCTTTGAAGCCAGGAACTTTTCAGCACCCCTTCGTATTACTTACCACATCAATAGAATATACTATACATGTTGGTATGTGTGTGCATAATACAATGAGGAGTTCTCTATATTCTTTTAACGAAATTATGTTACGGTGCGCTATTCTCAACACTTCTGGTTTAAATCGCATTTCCTTTCATTTTTAGGACAATTTACTTTCAATTTTTACATCAGTAAACTACATATTAATCCAGACTTGTTACCCATCTTTCATCCATTACTTTTATTCATTGCATAAAATAACATATCTGAATTACGTAAACAATAGTAATGTAGGGCTACCGATTTCTAAGGGGTTAAATCCAGCTTAATGATCTTCGGTCGGTGTGTTTACATCCCTGTACCGTAGCGGTTCGGCTCAAAGGGCCGATAGATTAAGTACTGACTTTGAATTCTGGAATCGATTTGCCCGACTAAAACCCATCAAGGCGGTGCCCCACCACGGTCGCAGTCCAATGACTGAAACAATCATAAAATAAACGATAAAATATATATATACATACATACACGGGTGTGTATATTATATATTTTTATAGTACTGAGTTGCTTTCCCATTCTGTTATTTATTTCCATTAATCTCCTTTAAAATAATCATTATTCTGCGACTGATCAACTCTTCCTTTACTCCCAGCCTCCTACTCTCTCTCTCTCTGTCATGCACTCTATCCCTCTTTCTACTCCCTCTATACTTACTTCCTTCTTCTCTGTATACCCTCTCCTCACTCTATCTCTGACGCATTCAGATGCTCGATCTATGTAAGGGGCGTAATTCTTATAACATCCCTTTTTACTCTAGGCACAAGGCCCGAAATTTTGGGGAAGGGAACCAGTCGATTAAATCGACCTCTGTACGCGACTGGTACTTAATTTATGGACCCCGAAAGGATGAAAGGCAAAGTCGACCTCGGCAGAATTTGAACTCAGAACGTAAAGACAGACGAAATACTGCAAAGTATTTCGCCCGGCGTGTTAACGTCCCTGCTACCTCGCCGCCTTCTTAATTCCTATAATATTGACGTAAGGTGACCGAGCAATAATACGGTTAACTTAAGAGGTCGATAACTCACAGCAGTAGTAGTAGTAATAATAATAGTAGTAAATCTGAAAGAGTTACTTGTAGTACTAGTAGTGGAAGCGCAATGACCCAGTGGTTAGGGCAGCGGACTCGCGGTCATAGGATCACGGTTTCGATTCCCAGACCAGACGTTGTGATCGAAAACACCTAAAGCTCCACAAGGCTCCGGCAGGGGATGGTGGCGAACCCTGCTGTACTCTTCCACCAAAACTTTCTCTCATTTTCTCTTCCTGTTTCTGTTGTACCTGTATTTCAAAGGGCCAGCCTTGTCACACTGTGTCATGCTGAATATCCCCGAGAACTACGTTAAGGGTACACGTGTCTGTGGTGTGCTCAGCCACTTGCACGTTAATTTCACGAGCAGGCTGTTCCGTTGATCGGATCGACTGGAACCCTTAACCTCTAAAATAGAAACTAACACGCATGCGGGGCTCTGTGGTAAGAAACTTGGCTTCTTAACAATATTGTTCCGGGTTCAGTCCCCCCGCGTGGCACCTTCGGCAAGTGTCTACAACTATATATAGCTGCTGACCGACGAAAGCCTTGCGAATGGATTTGTTAGCCGGAAACTGAAGGAAGCCCATCATATATATATATATATATATATATATATATATATATATATATATATATATATATATATATATATATATATATATATATATATATGTATATATATATATATATATATATATATATATATATATACGCAAATATGTATACATCTATATATGTGTGTGTCTTTGTGTTAGTGTCTGTCCATCTATCCGTTTGAAATGTGTTGGTTTGTTTACATCTCCATAACTTAGCAGTTCGGCACAAGTGACCGATAGAATAAGTACCAGGCTTGGAAAAAAGAGGACTGGGGTCGATTCATTCGACAAAAACACTTCACGACTGTGCCCTAGCATGGCCGTAATCTAAAGACTGAAACAAATAGAAGACGTTTACTACAACAAAACGAAGAACATGACAGAATATGACGGAATCGGTAGAGCGCCTGACCAATGTGTTGTGGTATGTTAGCTAGGTTGCTTTATGTTTCAGCATAATGTACAATACCAGTGATATTAGGGGGTAGATCGGTGTTCAGTTTCAGGTTTTATACGCCAGGGTTAAATAAAACAAAATACCAGTGATATACTGGGGCTGACATTTTTTCTTTTTTATACGTCAGGGAATTTAAAATAGAAAATAAACAAAAACTCGTCAAAGATTTAAAGAGAAAGTGATGCGAGGAATGGAATATTTTGGTTTGAAATGGAAAAGAAAAAAGAAAAAAACAAAAAGAATCATCAAACATTATCTTCAGACATCGTCATCAAATACTATAAAACATGAAATACAAATGGCTGAAAAGAATTACATCATCATCATCATCATCATTATGATCGTTGTCACCAATGTCATCATCATCACCAGCAGCAGCATCACCACCACCACCACCACCGCCATCATTATCACCTCTACAACGTCTGGCCGTAAAGCCTTTTCTGTTTGTTTTCCTGTCTTGTTTTTTGTCCGCCACTACATTCCTCCATGGCTAGATTTAATTTGCGTATACAAATTTAATCTGCGATCCATGGGACGAGCCGTTTTAACGATGCGTCCTGCCCGAAGCTCGTCGAAACGCCGGTGTTAAAACGTGGGTAGCTGATGAAGTAGAATGTTCTCTATGTGGCTCGTGTGTTCTCGTCTACGTTTGTTTGCAATGTCCTGTACCCAGATATGCACCTATACATACAGGTGGCTGTCGGTATGCACATACCTGTACGCATATATGCATGTACTCATTTACTATTTGTTTATATATATATATATATATATATATATATATATATATATATATATACGCATCATTATCAATCATTACAACCGCCACCACTCATCATCATCGTCATCATCATCGTCGTCGTCGTCATCGTCTTCATCATCATCATCATCATTGTAGACTTTTGGTCATTATAGTTATAACTCGGAATGTTAAAGACCTTTAAGAAATGCCGCAATGTCAACAAAGGGACCGAAGACCTTGAGGGCAACAGTAGAAGGACTAAAAATAACATAACCTAGGGTTGCTTTGAAGAAGCAGATGTACAAATACCAATATTTCTATTATAGACACAAGGCCTGAAATTTGGGGGAGGGGGATAGTTGATGTAATCGACTCCAGTATTCAACTGGTACTTAATTGATCGACCCCCAAATGGATGAAAGTCGACCTCAGCGGAATTTGAACTCAGAACGTAAAGGCAGACAAAATACCGCTAAGCATTTCGCCCGGCCTGCTAACGATTCTGCCAGCTCGCCGCCTTGGCCAATAGCTAACTATAAAACGATGAGAAATGGTCCCTAAGGAAGGGAGAGAACTTCAAGTCATAGAGATACGGGGGCGCCGCTCTCTCACAGAGTCTTCTATTATTCTGCTGTTTCGAAGACATCTCTTCCAGTTTTTTACATCCTCTTTGCAGTCGCATGACGAAGAAGTTCTATTCCTGTCCATAAGTAGGGACTCAGAACCCGGTCCGCAATAACCTTTTCTACTTTAGGGATAAGGCTAGGAATTCTGCGGGAGGGAATTAATTGACTTCCCCGATCCCAGTTCTCAACAAGTATTTATTTCATAGATCCCGATTGGATAAAAGGCAAAAATTGACCCAACAGATACTTATTTCATAGATCTCGACTGGATCAAAAGCGAAATTGACTTCAGCGGAATTTGAACTCAGAACGTACAGGCAGACAAATGCTGCTAAGCATTTTAACCGTCGTGCAAACGATTCGGTACTTTTTGGTTAGCTCACTTCCATTAAAAAAATTGGGTTAACTCCCTACTAAAAATTTGAGTTTATGTGGCGACAAAAGATTGGATTAAAAGAGTTAGATCGTTTTGATTCAATGCTTCAACACGTTGTTGACGTTTGGCCTCCTCAATAGACATGCTACGATTTGTTATAACGATGTTATTAGATATTTAATTAGATATTTAATCTTTTCACTGTTCACGTTTATTAATTTTTCATTCTTTCTTTGTTTTATTGAGGGTTAAACAATTTTTTAAAGTCGGGGCAGCTAACCCGATTATTTAATGGAGGTGAGATAACCACAAATACTTACGATCCTGCCAGCTCGCGGCCTTCCTGGCTTCAAGTATGAGAACGTACTCTTGATCAACTGAACACTCGAAAGAATGTGTCTGTTGCTGCCGTCTCAAAGATGTTAAAGAGAACACAGTATCGTTGAAGTCCATATCAGGCATCGACTTCAATTTCTTTATTGCCCACAAGGGGCTAAACATAGAGGGGATAAACAAGGGAGTTAAGTCGATTACATCGACCCCAGTGCGTAACTGGTACTTAATTTATCGACCCCGAAAGGATGAAAGGCAAAGTCGACCTCTGTGGAATTTGAACTCAGAACGTAACGGCAGACGAAATACCTATTTCTTTACTGCCCACAAGGGGCTACACACAGAGGGGACGAAGTACCGCTAAGCATTTCGCCCGTTGTGCTAACGTTTCTGCCAGCTCACCGCTGGCATCGACTTCCTTACGAAAATAATTTCAACGTTACTGAGCCTCGGTACAAATTCGAAGCGTTTTTGCAGCATTGAAAGTCAATACAGGAAAGGGGAATAACTGTAGTGTGACACCTCAGCGCCAGTGTGGTTGGTTATTAAATAAAATGTCAGACATAAATATTACAATGCGTGTGTGTGTGTGATAGTTGTCGATCTCGATTTTAATACTTCATCGGTATTTATCGAACAATAATAAATCAACATCGAATTATTTGATGTGAGAACGTCAAATAAGAGGACATAACTCTCGCCATTATACAACTGGGAGACTATAAATATTGATGTAAATGTTTTACCGCGCGGTATCTTTCGCTGTTCTTTCTGTCCATTCTACCAACCCAGCTTCCTGGTTTATGTTTAACTATTAATACTAATATTAAAGTTTAACTATTGATGTGTAACTATTGATATTAATGTTTAACCATTAATGTGTAACTATTAAAGTTAATATTAACATTCTTATAATTAACTGTGGTTGAATATATTATGATAATTTGTCATAATTTACAAAAGTTACGAATAATAGGAGGAATGCTTTCCAGCCACATGGTTTCGGGTTCAGTCCCGCTGCTCGGTCATATTGGGCAAGTGTCCTTTGCTATGAGCTCGGGCCAACAAATGCCATGTGAGTGGATTTGGTAGTCGGAAACTGAAAGAAGATCGTCGTATACATACATACATACATACATACATACATACATGTGTGTGCGTGCGCGCGAGTGTGTGTGTGAGTGTGTGTGCGTGCGCGCGAGTGTGTGTGTGAGTGTGTGTGCGTCTCTGTAACCTAGCAGCTCAGCAAAAGTCACCGATAGAATAAACACATATATATATATATATATATATATATATATATATATATATATATATATATATATATATATTGTGTACCAAGGTCGATTTGTTCGACTAAAATCCTTCAAGGCGGTGGTCCAGCATGGCCGCATTCCAATGGCTGAGACAAGTTTAAAAAGTCTGACTACTCGACCCATTCAACGGAAAATTCGTCGTCCTCAAACGGACAAATGGTTGCCCCCCCCCCCCCGTTTCTTAATGGTTGCTAGCATAGACACAATGCCAACGGTTTTGTGGGGCGAATGTAGTCAAACTTGTCGTCTTCAATTTGATTTTTTATGCTTTCTTCCCTTATAATCATAAATATTGGATATGAATATCATAAATATTATGATCATAAAAATTGGGTTATGACCGAAAGAGTACGATCGCGAATAAACGGGACCGAAATGGAGTACCTTCGTGGGATCTCCGGAGTAACGTTACTCGACAGAATGCGTAACTCGGAGATCAGGAAGTTAAGAGAACCAGTAAGGCTCTCTTGACAGCGGCCTTACTAAGGGCACCATCTTAATGGGTTTTGCTGAATAAATCGATCTCCGCATTTTTCGCTAGTTATTCTATATTTAGTTACGCAACGAGTTCCTTAAAACACTCGTCGTCATAAATACAGTGAACCAATGATTGATACCATAAAACTATGTAATAATCGACGCTATTATTCTCAACTGCAATATAAAATACAAATGTATTAAATATATACACGTATTAAATATATACACTCTGTCAAAGACTAGATTTTCTCTCTAGTAGATACAAAATTTACTCATGCGGTATTGTAATTACCTCCCCTCTTCTTTCAGCGTTAGCAACAACTGCCGCTAGGTGTTGCTTTTTTTTCCTATTTTGAAGTCAGAAATAAATTTTTCTAAATAAGAATAATTTTGTGTAAAACATTCAGTATCTCTTTAACATAATCATCTAATTTTATGCCATTGGTCTATAGCAGTGGTTCCCAACCTTTTTATTTACATTAGTTTTCTCACCGACCTCTTTTAATATGCTTATCCTTATATATATATATATATATATATATATATATATATATATATGATTTTGAACTTAGTTCACGGACTCTACTACTACTTTTGCGGACCCCAGTTTGGGGTCTATTGAATTACGAGGGAGAATCAAAAACACGCACTCTTGTTTTGTCAATGTATTTACACAAAAGCAGGGGATAAAAAATACGTCATTTTTCTATATAATCACCTTCCTTTTCGATGCACTTGGTCCGGCGGTCCACAAACTTACGCATTTTCTCCAAGAAAAAGGTTTTCGGTTGATCGTACTACTATTTATACACTGCTGCCAGTGTATACACATCTTCATCCGTAGGAAATAAACGACCTCGTATACCATCTTTGAGCTTTCCAAAGATATGATAGTCGGAAGGGATGAGATCCGCACTGTGGGTAGGATGTTCCAGCACCTCAAAGACTAATTGGTTAATGGTTTCAACGGTCTGGGCGACCGCTTGTGGGTGTGCATTGTCATGCGACAGCAAAACTTTCTTCGGCAATAGACTTCGGCGTTTGGTGCAAATTGCTGGCTTCAGTTTGTTGGCCAGCAAACCCGTGTATCTTGCAGCTGATCGTAGACCCCTTTTTCAGAGAAATCGGATCACTACTCTTTGTTCTTCTCTGGTGCACATTGCTAGCGGAGCGGCCATGCTTATAATGTAAAGCCAGGAAGAAAAATGGCACGATCAGGCTCAGACTTCGATCACATGACCACAAACTATAAGCACGCATTCACAGAAGCCAGTGTAACAATAATAAAGATATATTATAGTGAAAGTGCGGAAAATTTTTGACTTCCTTCGTACATTCCTTAGCACCTTATCTATCTATCTATCCATTAGCGTAGTTAGAATGTGTGCCGCCCGGGGTGGCCCTTCCGTTTGCTGCACCCGGACCCCACAAAAAAACACATACTGCCTACAGCAGACACAAAAGTGCTGCCCGGGGCGGACCGCTCCTGCTACCCCATCAGCTGTCTGTCTGTCTATCTATCTATCTATCTATCTATCTATCTATCTATCTATCTGTCTATCTATCTATCTATCTATCTATCTATCTATCTATCTATCTATCTATCTATCTATCTATCCGCGCGCGCGCGTTCTTGGAGTGTTCAGCCTCTTGCACTCCGTTCCATTGATTGAATCAAGTGGAATCCTCGTGTCGTAACAGTCGGAGTACCCGTTTCACCCATTTTTCTTCTTTTTTTGTGGCTAGTTACTGATTGTTGAGTAGGATCAGAATTAGCTTCAGTATATGATCTTATACAGGGTTTTATTGGTTCTGTAGTGGAAAGGATCGAAGAAGTTTCTTGACATGAACTGGCAAACGACTCCAAAAACGAGCTCCTTTAACCGCCGATTGGTAGTTGTTGTGCGACCTTAAATCTCTTTCTGCTCTATCCGCATATCAGTAGATAAAATTCTCGAGGATCCCATGATGTCACGCATACACAAAAAAGACACTTAAATTGTTGGCTTCGTTACCTGACGTCACTTCTTCACTCACTATCATTCGCTAAACTACCGGTTTTATATACACTTTTTACAAGGATTCTGGTATCTTATAAATAGAGTTGTCATAGAGCTTATACACGTTCTTTATAAGGTTATTATAGGGTGTCGTTATAGGTTTTGTAAATAGTGTTACATAGAGCTGTCATAGGCTGTGAAGGCGTGTGGCTTAGTGGTTAGGGTAATCGGTTTACAATCGTAAGGTCGTGAGATCGATTCCTGGTGGCGCGTTATGTCCTTCGGTAAAACATTTTATTTCTCGTTGCTCCAGTCCACACAGCTGGAACACACCTGTGTTCAGAGGACCAGTCTTGTCGCATTAGCAGCATTTCGTCCGTCTTTACGCTCTGTATAGCATTTTCAATCTGTATTGACCGGACCAGAGTTGACATCATCATAGTTTACACATCTGTACAGTGTTTAACTCGTACAGAATAGAGATTTGCACAGTGTGGGCATCTGTCCAACGTAGATATCTCTACAATGTGAAACTCTGCTGATGTTGTTTCTGTACAGACTCACTTGCTTGATATCCATACAGAATCCGTTGTTTCGTTCAACAATCGATGAAGTCAGAATTCCCTGAATTGCAGATTTATCGCAATTTCGTAGAATTAAAGGATGTGTCTTCAGAGTCAAACAGATTAAGATTCTAATATTCAATGTGCTACATTTTAATACTATAGGATGCTCTTGCTTTCGTCGAATCTTTTTAGTAATGCAGCCCGACTGATGAAGAGTTATGGCTCATGTAGCTCGCTTCTCGAAAACGGTTACTCATGCCTACCATAAGTTATAATTTAAAGGAGATTTGACTGCTATTTCTTGCAAATGTAGCGACCATGCCACAGAGATTCCCTTGCTAGCTTGTTCACAGATAGTTTTTATTGGTGTAGTCAAGCGCTACCCCTCGTTATGTTCTACTAATATAGAACTACGCTAAATTGATCAGAGATGGATCGAAGAGTTCGATCAACGTTTCGTAGTTTATTTATTTATTTATTTATTTATTTATTTATTGTCTTTTACAGAAGATATTTACGCATAGTACTTGCTCCGTCTCACAGTAGAAAGTTTATTTCAAGAAACTCGGATGCAAGATTCTGCAAACGACTATTAATAACCACATTGAAGACCTTTCTCCGTTTAACCCCTATTCTAAACACTATATGGTTTTGTTTGGAGAGATTTATTTGCAGTATGATAAGGCCCATCACTTACTTATGTAGCCTCTTTTTACCTGCTGTATGAAGCACCATCACAGACTTATGTTGCCCATGTCACAGTATCACAGTATCACAGTATTGACCAGATCATCAGATGCTAATGTACGCCGCTGGCCACAATGCGCTTCCAATTCTGTCTTGATTAAGTCATTATTTTCCATTTTTGACCCAAATCGCTTGACTAAATCGTCTTCCCATCGTCGTGGAAGCCACCCAAGTGGAATTTCCGTTCGCGTGGATGTCACTCGACAACTGTGAAAACTCACCACTTCTCTGTGAGCCTTGTGACATGTCCAACCCAGCGGAACTTCTGCTTTCGGTAATCTGCGATCACATCGCTCGTTCCACTCCCTTCTCGAATTACCTCATTTCGAATATGCTCTCGTGACGGTATTCCTAGGACGGACCTTTCCATATATATATCTGCTATATTAAATCCCTATTTCTGATTAATATATCCTATGTTTCAGAGACAGAATACAATTTGTTTAGGGAGACATGAGTGCTGCATGAAGGAAATTCATGTTAGCGTAGCACGATCTCTTCACCGAATTTCACTGTCCCTTTATCAAAGACTGTCGACTTGTAGCTTTAGCTGCTACATTGGGCAGATCAAGTCGTCCTAATTCTGAAACGTTTGTACAAATTGTTGAAGGGATATTTAGCTTCTACCTTGGGCAGAATAAGACCCTATATTCAAATTTCACTACTGATGTATCTAGTCCCTGTTTTGTAAAGACGAAACGATTTTTACTGGAGTAGATCTAGTTGTTACATTCATCGAATTGTACAATTCTGTTAAAGCAGTGATTCCCAAACTTTTTCAGGCTGCCGCCCCCTTGACACCCAGGCCACATTCCTAGCGTTTCCTCACCCACCCGACCACAAATATAGATCACTTTCTGCAGCAGATTCAAAACAACTTTGTTTCACAAATAAAACTTAAACCTAATTAACATGTTAATGTACATCCCACTTTTCTTCAACGTCCCCTGGATCTTTCCACCGCCCCCAGTGGGGGTGGGGAGCAATATCGCTCACTTTGGGAACCACTGTGTTTAAAGTATTACCACTGGCCTCAACCAGCAATGTGTATCGACTTTCGTCGTAATTCGATCTCATATCAGAAACCTCGGAATTTGCAGAAACTCAACAATAAGTCATCATTGTTTTTATTTATGTATTGAGTGATTGATTGATTGATTTTCTTTGAATCTAGATTGTTGTCATTTAGAGTTAATTTGGGACTAAAATAATAACAGCAATCTTATATCTTGTCCACTGCACACACTCGCACGCGCACGCATATATACATTAACACTATAACTTTGTTATTTGCAATTTATTTAATTATATTTGTAATTATATATATTCATTTATCTAAACGCTTTGATATATATAGAAGATCGAACGGTTAGTTCCTTTCCTAGAATTTAGTTTTTGCAATGACGTCATCACTAAGGAATTTTGCGTATTATGACTCTCTTTACCCGCCCCACCGCCACTGTAAAGCACACCTCATCGGATGCATATTAAGCAAGCCCACCCGGGATACCTTTCCCTCCATTCTCTTCAACATAATATCTGTCTGTTTGTCTCTCTCTCTGCCTTCTCTCTGTCTCTGTCTGTCTGTCTGCCTGTCTGTCTGTCTGTCTGTCTGTCTGTCTCTGTCTTCTGTCTCTCTGCCTTCTTTCTGTCTCTGTCTGTCTGTCTGTCTCTGTCTGTCTGTCTCTGTCTGTCTCTGTCTCTTTCTCTCTCTCTCTCTCTCTCTCTCTCTCTCTCTCTCTCCTACACTAGGCTCCACTTTAACCACTCACCAACCCCTTCTTCCCCTGGGCAAACCCCTCCCTGGAATTCTCTTTCTATCTACGTCCCCCCCCCCCCACACACACACCATCTTTCCAGTCTGCGGGACCCCGCAAATTCAAGGTCATCAACTCAGCCACCCACCCCACCTTCTAACGAAACTATAAATAATAGTTACTAAACCGGGGTCGACCAAGGGCTGAACAACAGCAACAACAATTACAACAACAACACACAGAGACCTCTCTCACACACACAGACTTCCGACTGCTTATTCGGCTGTAGAAATTCGGCAGACATCGATTTAAAAGCGAAAATATTCTAGCATTATACTGAAGAATCACCCAATATTTTTCATTAAAGTCCCTTTTAAATATATTTTATTTTCCATCAAGAAAAGGTTTACCGACTTTGAACTTCAAAATCACTATCAACTTTTCACTTGTAAAAATTATGAAAAATACATTTTACTAAAAAAAAGCATGGATGCCAATGGAAAGGAAAGGTAAAGGGAAGTAACCCGTGTATCATTGGATAACTGTCATTACAGAGTTACCGGAGTTAATTAGGTCGGAATATAGGAATTCAGTTTTGGGACCGGGGTGTCGAAATCACATCTCCACTCCTATTCTAACCCAAGACTCACCGAGACACAAAGGGCTACGAATGATTTGCTGCGAGAACGTAATTCTCCGGGAAGTAGGATTGGTCAAAGGGTTTCTAGTAAGAATGAGACGGAGTTGGTACATGATGACTGCGACGGGGACGATGTTGATGAGGGTGATGATAATGATGATGATGGTGGTGGTAGTGATGATAGTGATGATGATGGGAGTGGTGGTGGTTGTGGTGATGATGTTGATGATGATGATGATGATGATGATGATGATGATGACGTCGACGATGCCGGTGAGAAGGTGATAGGAATGATGATGTTAGTGGTGATGATGATAATGATGATGATGACGACGACGATGCTGATGATCACGATGATGTGTAGCCCTAGGTCAGTCCTGAGTGAGCAAAATCAGGATTACAAGCATTCCAGCCGTGACTGTCCAGTGGTTTTGTATATCCAATTCAAAACGTGTCCTTCTTTATTTAAGATTATTGTGTGTAGTTTGAGGGACATTTGGCCGTTACTTTTAGCAAACGGAGTATCATTCGTTGGTACAGTAACAAGGCCAAGGAGAAAGCATACAGACAGTAGTGTCCTACAATTAATCCTAATTTGGTCTAAGACTAGTCTTAATCTGCCTTGTGACATGTCTTAAAATAACTTCTTTCATAATTATTTAAGGGGAATGATGACGTCATTGTTTATATACTGCTAATGGAATACTCATTGGTTCACTGTATTTATGACGGAGAGGGCGATAAGGGAGTGTTTGTAACTCGCTGCAGAACAAATATCCTAGAGAGTTCGCTCGAAGAATACTGTTTTGTATTTCGATCTCCCCCACGAATGTATACATGCGCATGCGCACGTACGAAGACAGCGGAAGCGGCTTATTTTGATTAATCTGGAGCGATTGCGTTTCCTTAAAAATAATTATAACCGGTTGATAACATTATCCGTCATTATAATGTCTGCCTTGCAATGTAATGTAATGTGTGTGTGTTTATATATATATATATATATATATATATATATATATATATATATATATACACCTACATACATACATACATACATGCATACACACACACACGCACACATATATATATATATATATATATATATATATATATATATATATATGTCTGTATAATATATGTTTATATATTTACGCACATACACGCGCACACACGCACACACACACACACACACACACACACACACACACACACACACAAAGAAACAACATCAATACTAATAAGACTACACAAACAAGAAACACTTTGAAATATTTTCAAATGTAAAAGACAAGCCACACAATTAAAAAAAACAGGTTGTGGTATTTGTTTAATTCCGAGTCGCTTACATCAATTTATATCCAGGCTACAATGGCGTCATTGTGAGAGATTTGGTCAAAACGAGGCTATGGGCCTATATGTGTTATACGGAGCTATTTTACTTTATTTACATCACTAAAGATATTGAACGAGATAAGCAGCAGGGTAACATTTAACATCATTCTCTCTTGAACCGGGTCGACGTGAAATGAAGCGTTTTACTCAAGAGCACAATGCGTCACCCGGTCAAGAAATCGAAACCACAATGTTACTATCATGAGCCCAAAACTCTAACCACTAGGCCACACGCCTCCACAATTTACTTTACTTCTTACTACTACTACTACTACTACTACTACTACTACTACTACTACTACTACTACTACTACTACTACTACTACTACTACTACCTTTAATTTTCATCCATTTTAGAATGTTTCAACCACAGATCTTTCTGTGTAACCGCATTAAACTCTATACTGTTCTATTTCTTCACCTTCACACTACTTCAGACCACTGTTTCAATCTCACTCTACTTCGTTTTGTTTCCTCAGTAAAATCTTTGACGAAAATGTTAGAATTATTTTTCCTTCACACTAACTTTTTCACTTTTGTGAAGCGTTCTTTCCATTTTCGTCACATGAATCTTTGCAGATTTATTGTTGTTGTTGTTGTTGCGACTCTTCACGTTCTGAGTTCAAATTGTATTGAGATTCACTTGACCTTTCATTGCTTCGGGATCGATGAAATATATACCAATTACGCACTGGAATCAATTAATGGACTAGCCCCTCCCACAACATTTCACACCTTGTGCCTATCACAAGGATTATCATGTTAGCGTTATTAAGGCCGGGGAACTGAAAGAATCGTTGCTCCGCCAGACAAAATGCTTAGCGGCATTTCGCTCGTCTTTACATGCCGAGGTCAAATTTTATAGAGGTTGACTTTGTCTTTCATCCTTTCGGGGTCGATAAATCAAGTACTAGTTAAATACTGGGTCAATGTAATCGACTGTACCCCTCCCCCAAATTTCAGGCCTTGTGCCTAGAGTAGAAAAGATTATTATTATTGCCTTTGCACAGCTTCTAACGCTGGAGATGTACTACAGTGTCAGCTGTTCTCTACCAGTGAACTAAGGTAACACCACTTATTTTTCGAGCACCATCCGGAGTATTCAAGCTGTTCCAAGCAGTGCTGTTTTCTGCAAGTGCTCCACCCTTATTGCAGCCTCTATTTGTTCCACAAATCTCTCGAGATTTTTGCTCACTGTTCCCAGGGCTCCGACAATTATTGATACTACTGCTACCTTTATCATCGACCACAACTGCGTAACTTCCCAAGCTAACCTGTCATATCTCTCGACTTTTCAAAAAAAGAT
>NC_142945.1:47463754-47468754 GCF_046866305.1 Octopus bimaculoides | reverse complement strand
ATCATTTATATTTAAAGATGTCGAGGACCGAATACCGGTTTTATATTTATGTTTATGTTATGGATTAGTTAGAGCAGGATAGGTAGCATCAATGAAACATTTCAAAGGGTCTTTGAGACTGGGGAGAGGAAAGAAGAGAGGAAGTTATTCGTAGTATAGGAACCCAATATGAAAATGTGCAACAGTGTTGATTCCACTAAAGGTACTTAAGGACCAGGTGATGGTGTTAAACCGGGTAACAACAGAGGGGACTCCGCTAAAGATAGTTAAGGACCATGGAGTGGATAGATAGATAGATAGATAGATAGAAAGAGAGAGAGAGAGAGAGAGAGAGAGAGAGAAAGAGAGAGAGAGAAAGAGAGAGAGGGAGAGAGAGGGAGAGGAGACAGTTAAAGAAAGGGAGCGAGAGAATGAAAAAGTGAAAAAGGGAGAGATAGAGAAAGGGAAAGGGAAACAAACAGAAAGAGAGAAGATAGAAGAGAGAGAGAAATGGAGAGAGAGGAGAGAGAGAAACGGAGTGGGAGAGAGAGAGAGAGAGAGAGAGAGAGAGAGAGAGGGAGGGAGAAAGGAGAAAGAGAGATTCAGGGAGAGAGAAAAATGTCTAAACAAACTCCAGAGAAGTAAACACTTCTCTGGAGTTTGTTGAAACATTAAAAAAAAAGACATACAAAAAAAAAAAATACTCCAAATGTTCTTTTTATATTCCACTTGAAGATTCAAGGAGATCGATAATGATTGAATTCATCAATTTGTGTTCTTGCAGCGATAACATATCCTAATACAAGCTCGCTCTTTTACCCAAACATGTCATTTAACAAAAAAAAAACGCTTCCAAAACATTCACGAAAGGAAGTGAGTGGAACGCCATTTTTATTTAGACTTCTCGTTTGATAAAAATTTATTTTAAAAATTTATTTTAATGTTATTATTATTATTATTATTATATTTTTATGTAAATTTTGTTTCTTGCCGTACATGAAAGTGGTTCATTTTTTCACGATCTCTAACTATGAATAAATAGTCATTTTTTTTTTAACATCACGAACTGACGCGTATTTATCCGAAGCCCGCCACCGCATTCATACGACGAGCCATTTTAATACTTTAGATTAGAATTTTTATTTGCTGTTTCTTTCTTCATCTTTATTTATTTATTTATTTATTCATCGTATTTTTTCTGAAATTGCTTTAATATTTATTTATCTCTTTATATATTTATTTATTTATTCATTTATGTATTTTATTAAATGATGTAAATTACCAGAGTTTTAAATCTTTATTCCCCTCGAGATATTTATTTCTAAATAATTTTTTTATGGTTTACTTGGAGTAATAAGAATAGCGTACCCTACATTTTGCAGAATCTCCCTCCAGACTGAGGTGGGAGGGCTGGAGGGAGGGAAGAAGGGAGAAAGAATAACATGATACATGGGTGATTTGATTCTTAGTTTTGTATTCAGGTTCGAACGAGTGGACTCCGTTAAAGACACCCAGGGGAAATGTTATACAGGGTAACGGACTAAATTTCTCACCCAATAACAAGGAACGCTACCTGCCACAGGTCCATATAGATTCTGTGCGCAATATCTTACCATCAAAGCTTGAGATAATCGGAAGTGGTGGCAGAAAACAGTTACAAAGTGGGATCGTGACTCGAGAGTGAACATCTTCACCATTTAGCTATAACTGTATCCAAATTTACTTAAAGATAGGGATTCTCATCTTAATTGATCGGAAGTGTTTACATGTACATGTTTTGTCTTGGTATAGAAGATGGGTTACAGCAAATATTCTACTCAACACCGCAGATCTGCTTGTCCTTAACCAGTCGAGCATGTCCCTTACTAGCAGACGAATAGTTCGTTCTAATTTTGCGACTAGGCCAGAAAATTCGCAGAGGGCGGGGGCAAACCGATTACATTGGTCTCAGTGCTTGACTAATATCTTATACGTTATCTAATCGACTCTGCAAGGATGAAAGGTAAAGCTGACCTCCGCAAGGATTTGAACTCAGGAGACAAAGAGATGACCTTTGAAAATACGCACCGAGAACTTCTTGTTTGTTTTCTAAACTTTCTGATTAAACCGGAAAAGTTCGATATTTGAAACTTTGGGACCGGAATATCGACTATTCTAAAATAGCAACCACTAATAGGCTAGAAAATAAAAATCTGAAAAATGCTATCGATTAGAAATCTATATTTATGTACAATGTATCCCCTGTAGTGATTAGAATATAAATAACGCATTTTGAAAGAAAACCAAAATCTATAACATATTTTTGTAATTATCTTCGTTACCAGAAGAAAACAAACACACAGAAACTCATACACACGCACACACATACGTACACGCATACACATGTAGATATGTATTTGGATTCAGATATATATATATATATATATATATATATATATATATAACACATACACACACGAATGTATATGTGTATATATATGTATACATATACACACACACACACACACACACATATATATAGATTAATCTGGGTTGTTCATTTTCGGATGTTCTTCCTAAGGTAAGACAAGTTTTTCATGTTTTGTTGCACACACGCATTTTTGCCAGTATATACGCAGTGAAGCTATACAATAGCGTCGTTTTTATATCGATTGCTATTCTCCAGCAAATATCGGTACCTTGTTGTACCATTCTTATGAATTTATATATATATATATATATTTAAAATATCTTAATACCCTACCCTACCGTACCATAACTTAAATGCAGGTACTGGGTACCGATGCTGGCAATTAAAACGTTAGCTAAAATATACAGGTACGACAAATTAAGAAATTCTATTGAAAATGACACACTTTTTACATTTAAAACTACGTGTACGAGTACAGTGTTAAACTCTCAATCATTATGAAATTGTTTTCACGGTTAGAAAACGTGAAAAACGCATCATGTTGCAGGAATGTCTTTTATTGAAATTGATAACATCAATGTGAGGATGGGCATGGCGATTACTAAGTATTTTAAGCAGTTCATCTGGATGAGCTGGTCTTTCACACGGCGACCCCTTGGCTATCATCAACCTCTGTAATTCCACGCCGACCCCTAGGGGGTACCTCGAACCCCCTTTGGTGCCCACCCTCCGATTTAAACCCTAGTTTATACGTTTAAATATGAATTCCAATAATTATGATCTATTTCTGATCTCTTCAGAACCATTGATGGAATGAAAAATGAAAGAAAGTAGAACGAAAGAAAGAACAGAAGAAGTTAAAAACTAAATGAAGGCAGAGGTCGAAAGGACGAAGATAAATTTAGCTGTGGGGAGCAGGTTAGTTTAAAATTATGGCCGTTCTAAATCCATATTTTAGGAAATGCCAAGTCGTCTTCTACGCAACTATTTTTATCTTCGCTTCTTCGATCGCTGCCTTAGCGTCTTCCTTCTTTTAGTTTCCTCTTTTGTTCATTCTTCGCCTTTTTTGATCGTTTTCTATTGTAAATTATTCCTTCAATTCACGAAGAAACCGTCAATCACTAGTTCTGAAGAGATCAAACTCATCGAAATAGATATATAAATCGATTAACTGGTGTTTGTGTAAATCTATCTATCTATCTATCAATCTATCA
The DNA here is from genome assembly GCF_046866305.1 of Octopus bimaculoides. NCBI lineage: Eukaryota > Metazoa > Mollusca > Cephalopoda > Octopoda > Octopodidae > Octopus > Octopus bimaculoides. The sequence continues at coordinate 47,465,151 of NC_142945.1, read as the reverse complement.
ATCTATCTATCTTTCTTTCTTTCTTTCTTTCTTTCTTTCTTTCTTTCTTTCTTTCTATCTATCTGTCTGTCTGTCTATCTGCATCTCTCTCTCCCTCTCTCTCTCTCTCTCTCTCTCTCTCTCTCTCTCTCTCTCTCTCTCTCTCTATCTCTCTCTCTAGCTATCTATCTATCTGTCTACTCAACTAACTGTGTGTGTCTTTCAGACTGTCTCTGAATATGTTCGTCATGTAACGTAAACAGCGGGATTACACATTCTGTTTACTGAAAGACATCATGCAATCAATCTTGAAGTAGGTTGTACTCAGCAGTGGATTAAATAAACATACACGCATGCACAGATACCCGCTTACATACATACATGCATACATACATATGCATGTATAATTACAGATCATTTTTATTTTGATATTCGTTATATATTTGAAGATATAGCATTCATATCACACATGCTTCTGTGTCAACATTGAAGGATAAACACAATCGGCTGACGTGTTATGTAAAATCATCGCCAACACCAGGACCACCACCGTCACCACTACCACCGGCACTGCATATATATATATATATATATATATATATATATATATATATATATATATATATATATATATATATATATATATATATATATATATATATATATATATATATACATATATATATGTTTGCATGTATGTATGTATTTATGTATGGATGTATGCGTGCAGCAATTAGGATTACAAAACAGAAGCGAATGCTTTTTGTGCAGACGTCATTATTACACGGATCGCGTTTTCTTCGTCAGCAATTTTTTGTTAGGTAAATATACTACAACAACAGCTTAATTTACTTGGATAGTAAGGTGTCACATCTCCCGTACATTTTGTTGAGAAACTTCATTCAAATGAGATTATTGAAGCCATTAGGAAACAAAAAAAAAAAAAAAAAAAACAGGATTGCCTCTACAAGGTAGAGATGTAACGTCAAGAAGATCTTATTGGAAGTCTTCATTTACTTTGATAACAATCGGCGTTGGCAGACGGGTGGAGGGAGGATATATTTTAGTTATATTGATGTGTAATCCGAGATATCGCAGACAATTATGTACAATAGAATCGTCTCGAACAAAGAAGGTGTCAGGACGGAGGATTTTTCTTTTACGCAGTAATCTATTGGAAAACATTCTTGTCATGTTGACATGACAGTTGGGCTAAAGTGCAGTGAGGGTACCTATATACGAACGGTTCTCTGAACGAACAAATTGAATAACGAACGTTATTTTTTTTTCTTTGGAAGAAAATTAAACTCGAATAACGAACTGAATTTTTATCAACAAGCCAGTCACGAATAGACTACGAACGAGTATAAGTGACTGGGAGCTCATTTGTTTAGCGAGCAGAAATTTGATGAATGAAC
>NC_142945.1:47453754-47458754 GCF_046866305.1 Octopus bimaculoides | reverse complement strand
AAATTCCAAAATTCTTCCTCGATCTCTTGTATTCAGGATTACAACCAGTCGATTGTGGCAATGCTGGAGCAATGAAACTTACTTTCGTTGTAAGCAATTTGGTGATACCTTGTAGTTTTGAATCACCCTTTTCATACAATTAAATATACGTATATGGTGATATTAAGACTTACCTCTGATCTGGAGATGTTCGGTCACGTGCAGTCGAATTCTATTCTTTGTGTCTCCCTTACATCATTTCGGTGAGAGTTGTCATTTACAGCCCTTAAGGCTGTTCTGTGGTCCCACGTAAACTTACCTGAGTTAAACTTAATCATGACTACTCCCACCTCCTGGGGATTGATTGTCTTTGTATCAGCTGTGGCCAGCTTCATGTTTTAACAATCGGTGATTTTATCCAGAATTACCTTTTATTCAAAATCATTTGATGATGATATCAGTAATGATGATGGTGATGATGATGAGGCTGGTGATTTGAATTATCACAATAACCAGCGACGCAGGCGACACCTATACGCGCAAGATTCAATTTAATATATATATATATATATATATATATATATATATATATATATATATATATATATATATATATATATATATATATATATATATATATATATATATATATATATATATATATATATATATATATATATATCACCCCCACTACGCCACGACCTTTGATAGATCTTTGCTGAAAGGCAAAACAGTTAAATTCTGATTTCTGAAAAGTTGAATTGCATTAGTTTGTAAATACAATAAATAGAAATAAAAATAATGATGATGATGATGATGATGACAACGATGACGACGATGATGATAATGATGTCAAATTTTGGTGCAAGGGGTAGTTAAGTCGATTACATCGACCCCAGTGTTCAACTGGTACTTAATTTATCGACCCCGAAAGGATGAAAGGCAAAGTGGACCTCGGCGGAATTTAAACTCAGAACGTAAAGAGCCGGAAGAAATGCCGGTAAACATTTTGTCCGATGCATTAACGATTCTGTCGATGATGATGACGATGACGATAGTGATGAAGATGATAAAATAGTAATCATAATAATAATATTAATATGGCAATTGTCTAAATCAATACAAGGATTCTGCGGGAAGTGGTTTTTGATGAGAGCAGATGGAAACTCTGCGATACTTACCATATCATTTTTTGCAGATGCGCCGCCAGTTTGACGTTCAGCTCTTCGTCTGTCCATGATTCGCTTCGTTATCTTCTGAGAGATCGACCTACTATAGGATCTGCGACGCGACAAAACATTGACGTAAGCAAATTCCAAGAGGGCAGCGAAAACGAAAACTAAACAGACAGCCATCCAGACATCGATGGCTTTCACGTAGGAGACTCTTGGTAAAGAGGCCCGAGCACCGGAACTTTGCGTTGTCATTGTCAAAACCGTCAGGACACCCAACGAAATGCGCGCTGGAATGGAATCAACATCCAGCCAGAATGACACCCACGACAAAAGGACTATCAAAATACTTGGTATGTAGACCTGGATGATAAAATACCCTTGGTTCCGCGTAAGGTGAAAGTCTGCTTGGATACACGAGAAATTACCTGCTGGAAAGAGTGTGTTCGTCAAAGGTAGAGTAAAAAAATACAGGTGAATGTTTATATCTACTTGAGGCATTTGACAGAAGATAAAAAACAACAACAAAAGGGCTTCATCGTCTCTTACTCATAATATATATATATATATATATATATATATATATATATATATATATATATATATATATGATCGTTTTCCATATTCAGAACTTAAATGCAAAAATGCTGGCTTCTTTAGCGATCACGTAATCTGCCAAAACGCCCAGTGAAATGGGAGAGAATATTAAAGGTTTCTTTCTGTCAAGGCGCAGGTAGATAAAAACAAACAAAACAATAATAACAAAGAAAATAATAACAAAAACCTTTTTTAGACTAATTAACGGTTAAATTAATTATAATTCGTCGTTAATGTTTTTTTTTTAAATTGAAAATTGAACAAAAGAAAAAAACAAAACAAAATAAATGTTAAAAAATAAAGTTTTGTTTGTTTTTATATTTCTTCGAAAAATAAGTGGATGGTTGTTTTTTTTTTTTTTCTTTTAGCAGAAGATGATTGAATAAACACTGCAAAAGTGCAATAATGATAGCAACAACAAGAACAACTAGAGTGATGACAGCAACAACTGCAATAGCAACAACATCGACAAAATGAAACTAAATGTTAAAAAACAAAAAAATCATTGAAGTGGGGTCTTTTTTTTTTGCCCTTTCGGTTGCAATAAAATGAATACGATAAAACGTGGTATCTGTTATTGAAATGTAAATGGAGGGTGGGGAAGAACGAAGAACGGTGGTGCCATCCGAAATACAGCTTTGGTAAAAATCATCGCAAAGAAGCATATATAGTTGAAGAAGGATAATTCAGTATAATCCGACTGGAAAATCATTGTAGAAGCGAATTCTTCGAATTATTCTTGTGGAAGATATTCCACAGATAAAATTTTGTAATTATTAAGTCTGCTAAATGTAGGGTTCAACTCCCCTTCGCAGCAAACTTTAAATTGTCGTTAGAAGGAAAGGGATCACATGAACCAACGAAGGGGATCGGCTTCTATAACAGTCCCTTCGCTTTAACATGCCAATGTAATGACTTAATATCAATCAATAAACCCAGACCGTAATTTAAAATAGGAACGTACGACTACAATAAACAAGTGAAGGACGCTTATATATATATATATATATATATATATATATAGTATCTATACCTTTTCAATTTTGTATTTAAGTCGTTCTCAACAAAGACCTTATTGTCTTTAAAACGGAGTTCACATACATTAACTAGACAGTTTACACACAATCTGTTTGGCCGCTGGATTTAACACTGAAATCTCTTCAGATACATGAATCATCTTTAAATGGGAATCATTAGTTTTAAGTCTATTGATCTTAGAAGAAGTTCTGTAGACAATAAAGACATCATAGCTCAACCGAAACATTAATAGAATAATTACTTTAGATTCGGTCTAAAAAAGTAATGGAGCAGAGCTAACAGGATATATCCAACGATGTGTGAAAGGTTTAGAGATTTTTTCTTTATCTAATAAATTTGCAGCCTCGATTATCAGACGTTAATCTCACAGACGAAAAACTGCCTTCTCAAAAGAAATGAAGGATGATGTGAGATAGTAATCCGACGCAAATTTTTCAGGGAACCAAACTGGTCTAGACATTATTGTCTCAAAACCAATATATTTGGAAGAAGCACAAATTATTGTTAATTAACGAATGTGGATGGATACTACACTGCAGAACCGGATACCATTTGAAAAAAAAATTAAGTTAAGCCTTGAAATGGACGAGAAAAGTTCCACTACGAAACCGACAGAGCCAACTGAGAAGGCTTCTGAGTGGATCACTTCGATGTTGGGAACAGCAGTTAAGTCTTCCTCAAATTTCGCCTCATCGTCTTCAACAATGAAAAACACCTTAGATAAAATATCTCAATAAGGCAGGGTGTAATGCCACTGATCAGGTTTGCTTCATCAGGGCTGACCTAGAGTTAAACAATCACATAACAATGTAGACCAACGCTCTTTGTTGCAAATGTGAATGAGAAAATACCGGGTAATGGAAATATACCCGAGAGAAGAGAATCTGGTGGATCTTACTTCCTTACAAACTCCAGTATTTGTTTTAAAAGAGATCACATGTTGATTTCCAACGGAATAATCCTTCGTCGTTCACTGTTTTTCTCACAGTGAGGCTGACAAGGGACTGCCTGTAAGACGGTGGATTTCGTTCACTGAACACCAGGTTTTCACAGTGTATACATAATTTACCGATATAACTATGACCGGTGATAGCTATGAATACATATAAACATGTTAATACATAAAGCCACCGTACGTATACGCACCCACATAATTACATTAAGTGCATAAACAAACATGTTCAATAAAGCATATAAATTCATCTCAAAATGATGCATTTTAAAAGGCTCAATAAAGGGCCCAATAAAAAATTTACTGTGAATTAAGCAGCTTGAAAGTGAATATATATATATACATACATATATATATATATATATATATATATATATATATATATATATATATATGTAGTAAATTATCCAAACGGGGGGTAGACCGTAAGCTACTCTTCAGACCAATGATACTTTGATTATATGAAGTTTACATTGTCCTTAGGGGGTCCCATGTTAACTCTTTGGGAACTCGATCGTAATGCTTATCAGACTCCGATACGGGAAAAGTTTACAACTTTCTGCGCCAATAAACTACTATTGTCTCTGAAAGTTGGTTTTTTTTTTTTTCATATATATATCCCGTTGCATAGTTTCTGTCAACCAGATTTCATTCGTAATTTATTGGAAAATCTGAGGTAAAACTACACGTGTGGAAAGTCCCACGAACGGAGATAAAACTCGAAACTGAATGGAGGTAAATAAAACTTCATAACCACACAACAGTAAATATATCATAACCATCAACCTCCCGACTTTGGCAAGTTTACCATAAAACTGGTAAAAGTTCGTTAATGTAAATTTACGACAGGAAGTGATTCTAGATGAAAATTATTGCCAAAGATAATAAAATATACCAGAGAATTCTATAACTTCTTTACCATTTTATTATTCTCTCAACGCCTTCAAATCTCAGGCAGTTTTCTACAGTTCTCGCTTTCGCAGATTTATATCTCTCTACCACCTAACTATATCTCTTTCTTTCTTTTCTTTTTTCTTTCTTTCTTTCCTTCTTTCTTTTCTTCTTTCTTTCTTTCTTTCTTTTTATTTCTCCATTATTCATTCTTTCTTTATTTTCCTCTTCAGTTTTTCTCATTATTTACCCACTCACACATATATTCATTGAGGTATACATACGAACACGCATACACACATACATATATATGTATGTATGTATGTATGTATGTATGTATGTATGTATGTGTATATATATATATATATATA
>NC_142945.1:47446254-47448754 GCF_046866305.1 Octopus bimaculoides | reverse complement strand
TCGCGAAGCATTTCGTCTGGTGTGCTGACGAATCTGCCAGCTCATCGCCTTGTATTGAAACAGTGATAAAGGTTTCAAATTTTGGTATGCGGCCACCAGTTTTTGATGGGAGGGGGAAGTCGATTACATCGACCCCAGTGTTTAACTGATACTTATTTTATCGACTGCGAAAGGATGAAAGGCAAAGTCGACCTCGGAGGAATTTCAGCACAGATGGTAGAGACGGACGAAATGCCGCTAAGCATTTAGTCCGGCGAGCTGACAAACCTGCCAACTCGCCGCATTATATTGAAGTTGTAATAACGAGGACAACATAATAATAATAATAATAATAATAATAATAATAATAATAATAATAATAATAATAATAATAATAATAATAATAATAATGATGATGATGATGATAATAATAACAATAACAACAATAATAATGATAATAATAATAATAATACATAAGAAGCAAACACATGTAAGGTGCCATGCAGCATACTGGAAGAACGGAGGGGGGATGCTATGAGAAAATCATACATTTGAAAAATTTCAAATCATACACTACGAAACAAACAAATATATATATATGGAGGGCTGGTTTAATCTTTTCTTCTAAATTTTACAAATAATTACTGAATATGGAAAACGATGTCCAAAATCTTCTAATGAAAGTGAAACACATTGCAAAATATAATATTTAAATAATACTTTTTTTAAATGATTCATTCAATACAATGGGTTGACAAAAAAAAAAATAAAATGCAATTTAAAAGAAAAAAAATTCGGGAAGGAAAAACAGAAAAGAAAATGGATAAAGAAAGTATAATTTTCTTTTAGAAAACAAAAGAATGTGACGAAATTTTAAATCGGAAAATTTCATAAATATTTAGTCTTGGCTCACTCGGTTGTATCGGAGATGTATGTATGTATGTATGTATGTATGTATGTATGCATTTGTATGTATGTATGTATTTGTATGTATGTATTTGTATGTATGTCGTGGCGTTTACTGTGTGAATACAAAGTTTGTAATGCATGAGCAAGATATATAAATGAATGCAAATGGCACTTTTTAAACCCGATTTTAATATGTCGTTCATATTTTTTGAGAGACAACAAGGGAGAGAGAGAGGGAACATAGTGCTCGATATATAAACCCTACGATTACATGTATATATATATATATATATATATACATATATATACATACATGCATACATGCATACATACATAGATACATACATACATACATACATACATACTATGAAATTGATGAAATTGCAGCGACAAGGATGCATAATTGCACACAGAGTAATGTGCAATTGCTACAGTAGAAACACATGCTGGTTATTGTTATATATGCTGTGGAAAACATTTTAATAAAATGCTTTTGGATGGAAATAAATCTCTATTCTTCTCTTGATTTTCAATTACACACACACACACACACACACACACACACACACACATATATATATATATATATATATATATATATATATATATATATATATATATACGTGTGTATGCTTATAATGAAAATGTAGTTTATGGATTATTATCATAATAGAAAATATGGCTAGGTACCTTCATATTTATAGCTCTCTCTTTCCCTCTGTTGTCACCTCTTATCCAATATACTCCGCAATTGCTAGAATGTACGAATGTATATAATATACTCGTAACATGTATTCTTCGTTATTTACTACGTTTTTAATGGTGACTTTTATTTATAGCATATATTATGTTTATGTTTTATTTAAATTTATAAATTGTTAAAAATTATTGTTTATATTCTCATTAAAGTATATTAATTTTCTTCACGATGAAATAAGAAAGTCCTGTTGTTTTTATCGCTAGCATTTATATTGGCTTAAAATGTTGTCACAAAGCAAGCAAGTTCGAGGCATGAGATAATATCCAGCTCAAAAGGATGAAAGGCAAAGTCGACCTCGGTGGAATTTGAACTCAGAACGTAAAGACGGACGAAATACCGCATAGCATTTTTCCCAGTGTGTTAATGATTCTGCCATCTCGACACCCATCATTAACATTAATCTTGTCATTATCATTCCAAAGCGATTGCATGCTGATGTAATTAGCAGGGATGTTATTTTGAGGTTTGATTACAATAAGTCAGTGTAGTCTCTTCAAGCCTCAAGAATCTTTCTTAGGATTCTTACAGAATACAGGATTGCACCTTTCTTCAGGCCGACAATGCGAATCTCAATTCCAATATCCTTCAGCCAGTCTCTCAGGTAGCAGTGTGGGTGATGAACCAAGTTGCACTAATTACTACTGAAATAATCATCGACAATCTTCCACAATCTCTTCCTCTCTCTGACTAGATCCTGAGATCCTGATGGTTCTTAATTTTTTTCCTATCGTTGGCGCGCCGGGTTAAATGCTCAGTGGCATTTCGCCCGTCTTTACGTTCTAAGCTCAGATCGACTTTGCCTTTCATCAATTCGGGATCGATAAAAATAAGTACCAGTTGAGTACTGGAGTC
>NC_142945.1:47433754-47441254 GCF_046866305.1 Octopus bimaculoides | reverse complement strand
GTTTTATGAATCTGTACGACATCTAACAGTACATCGTACACTAATGTAATTAATTCTTCTTTCTGTATATATATAATGTCTGTATTTTCAGCTGTGTTTATGAATTCATACACCTGTACTCTCGAAATTCTGTCAGAAAGTTTGAAAGAGTATTCATATACCACACTCATTCGCAGACGGACACACAGAACATTCACACACACATATATATATATATGAATACCTACATATACGCAAACGTACGCTCGCACGCACACAGATTTTTTTCATGCCCGGCCTTCCTCTTTTCATATATCTTCCCCTCATTTCTCTTTAACACATTCATATATTTAAAGACGAACACACATACACATGCAGCTATGCAGGTAATTAAATCTAAGTGTTTACAAAAACATAGAACGCATCGTAACACACAGACACTCATACAGATGCGCGCACGCACGCACACACACGCACGCACACATGCACACACACACACACACACACACACACACACACACACACACACAGTGTACTGAAACAAGCAATAAAGCTACAAGCATACAAAACAGACATACACAAAATACATATAAAATATATCATGCACACCTCATCTCCGCTCACATATACACACACTGGCAGGTACTTATATACAGACAGGCACACAGAGCCGCACACAGATACATACATACGTACACACACATATAAATATAGCTCCCTTTGTAGATTGTCAAGGTTTAAGTGTTCAAGTCTCTTTGAAGAAGCGAGCCCCATTCTTCCTTTCCTGGGAAGACATCAGGTGTTGGTCTCTGTGGGCAACAGGAGGTAAAATACTGAATAATGAACGGAAAAAGAAGTTAAAGAGGTTTGCTTTAGGAATAACAATAGAAGCATAACGATGATAAGGTGGACCCTAGAGTATGACAGTGTATTAATAAGGGGAGCAAATGGGTATAGAAATGTAACATGGTCAATAGAGGGTAATGGAATGTTATCTGGAAGCGTAGGATAAGCGGTGACATGTTTTTAATTGAGCTTATTTTTAGCTCTAGGGTCCCCCGGTGCTGTTCAGTGCATTGGGCCTCAAAGCTCTTCCATCGGGTCCGGTCGGCTGCTTCTCTTGCACATTCACTCCACGTAATGTTGACTGCCATTAGACCATCTTGAAATGTCTGCTGCCAAGGAATATTCGTTCTACCCTCTTTACGTTTGCTGTCAGGTGGTTTTTAAGCGCCGTTCATCAACTAAATGAAGAATGTGACCAGCAAGGTGGAATCAGCTCTCTGCCCAAAACTTTTGCAGTGGTCATGACCTCAGTCTTCTTAGAATATCCTCGCTTGCGACACGGTCCCGCATATTGATCCTCAAGATCTTTCTGAGGTACGTTTGATGGAATACATTTAGATTTCAACCCGTCTTTACTGCGCTCTTTGATGTTTCAGTGGCATGAAGTGATGTAGGCAGACCGATGGAGTTATGTTGAAAACATGAGCATTGGGGAAAATATATATTATATTCTACATATTATATCGTATATATTACATAAAGTGAAAAGAAAATGTTTATAGGGTGGAGAATTTAATCTTATGGGGTAATAGAATATTACAAAGAAGTGTGGGTTAATAAATTTCGGTTGTGTATATTACATGGGAATATGAGAGGATAACGAGTGCTTAAGGATAACATAGGCTACACAATATGGAAGAGCATTGCCTAAAGTGACGGCTTAGATGGTGATAACAGAAGAGTAATAGAGGTACTGTATGTTTGTGTAGTGGGGAGAGAAACAATATGTAATATGGATGACAGAACGGCAGAATATATGAGCAATAAAAGGTTTGGGGTCAAAAAGAACCCCAAGAGATCACTCTTGACTATTAAATGGAGGTGACGTGGTATAACATGAGGAGATTTATGTGATTTGACAAGAATCAAAACAAAAAGAAGCGACAGTAGTTGTAGAATGTCAGACATATTTGAGGAAAAACTAAAAGATAACTCCCCATGAAAAGCACAAAGAAACAAACACTATAAGTTATATAAGTTGGATTAAAAGAAGAAAAAGTGGTTCAACAAAGACGATAGGGTGTAGTACTGTGAGATAAATATTGATTTATAACATAGGCACAAGGCCTCGAATTTGAACGAAGAATAGAATCGATAAAATGGACCTCAGTATGTGAGTGGTACTTTATTTCATTGGTCCTATAATGACGACTGTCAGTTGGCCACGAATTCAGATCTTAAAGAGCCGTAATTAAATACTGCTAAACATTTTGCTGAGCAACCAGCAACATTAGGGTATGGAATAATATTGGGCCATAGATATGGCTGGATTTCGTTGAATTGAATCACAGACAAACGTAAATCAGTGATGATCATAGCAGAGCATTTTAGCTCCTCAAGTTGAAATATTTATTTCTTAAATAATCCTGTTATTGAAATGTATGCCTCCATGTTGTTTAGTTAAAAATTTTTCCAACATGATACTGTAAGGAGATTTTTCTTTCAATGTTCTCCATGCGTCGCCTAAAATCCGCGAGGTGTCACTGCTGACACGCTGTCACATATGCTATTATTCAGCCATTGTTGACTGAGATAACCAAAATTTCATGTATATAAAAATCAGTCTGGGAAAAGCTGTAAAGTTCAGAGGTTTGACTCTTCCTTGTTTATGAAATTTATATCAAATACATCCAGTATTGGGATAAAGATCATTGGACAGATCATACAGATTATCAATACATATATAAAATGTTACTGGTTGCGAAATAAGAGCATGGTGGGAATGAAAGATCATTTGCTGAGTTTCCATAGAACAATAGAGTACAAATGGTCGACACTTTGTTTCAGACCCGTGATTGTAATATCCGTTGTGTAAGAAAAGATCAAGCTGAACCTATTTCGTGATCCATTAATACACATATTTGTAAGAAGATATACGTATAAATACATAGGCACACAGCCACACATACATACATACATACATACATACATACATACATACATACACCCTTATATTTTCATATACAAAACAAAAACAGACATGTATTACACTCACACGGGTATACACACATACACACACACGCATATATACATACGTTCATACTTACATACGTACGTACGTACATACATATGTATGTCCACTTGCGCAGTATTAAACAGAAATACTTATATAAAAATATTGTTATATTTGAGGTTAGTCATATTTTGCCGGTCCATCCCCAATTATAACAACATGTGTTTCAACACACGTTTTCACATCGAGACTCTTGCAAAACAAACGCAAATACGTAACTTATGTAGAACATTAGTATTTAAATATACATAGGTGCATACAAACGCACACACACATACACATACATACACACATATGATATATACAGACACATACACACTCACGTCGCATACATACGAGAATTCATACTCATACATACGTATATGTATATATATATATATATATATATATATATATATATATATATATATATATACTCATACCTATATAAATATGTACGTACATAAGTTCAGACGATATTTTTTACAAAGACAAGCATATATATACATATATATAAACATATATATGTATATATATATATATATATATATATATATATATATATATATATATATATATATGCACATATACACACACATACATACATATACATACATAAACACATATACTTATACATACATATATGCATACATACATATGCTTATACATACATATATGCATAAATATACTAATTAACAATTATAGTTCTTTAGGTAAGGGGCGGGGCAATAGAAAGCAAAAGCGAAGTAGAAGGGAAGTACAAAGAATTTAACATGACCTCTCACATACACCTACACATACGTCCGTGCATATAAACATACTTTAAGTAAACAAACACATATATGTGTATACATACACACAGAGTATATCAAGTACTAGTATACACTGCATACATATATATATGTATATATACGTATGCATGAATATTTGTACATATACATATGTGTATATATATATATATATATATATATTTATATATATATATATATATATATATATATATATATATGTATGTATATAAGTATATATATGAATATATATATATATATATATATATATATATATATATATATACATATATATATATATATACACACAGATATGTATAAGTAAATATACATTTATCCACGAGTGAGTATTTATATGTTTAAGCAAGCATGTATAGATACATGTTTGTATATGTGTGTATTTGTACTTATGTGTGAATGTGAATAGGTCTGTTTCTATGTGTCTGTGTGTGTATGTATGTGTGTGTGGAGTTAAGCAATGCATTAAAGGCAAATAGCAATATATAAGAAGAATAGAATAAGAAAATAAATATATTTATATCTATATCGTAAAAATACGATATTTTTCTAATAGTCAACTATTTTTGCGAAAGAAGCGAAAAATAGCAAAAAATTGTGAAAGAAATAGCAAAGATAAGATTTTGACACTTGTACAAAGGGATAACAAAAAAAAAAAAAAAAGAAATTCCCCAACATCAAAAAGTTTTTAAAAAACAACAACACAACAACAAAAGAAAATAATTTGTAAACAACAATGGAAAGAAAAACAGTATTATGAAACAACATAAACGACGATATTAGCTCTTACAAAATGGCGGAAATGAATTTTCTTTTTACTGAGCGCAAATCCAAATTGCTTTGATAAACGGAAACTGTGTAATCAATTAGATCGACTTAAGCGTATTACTGGTTTAGATCTTCATCGAAGTCTAATCTCAGTAAATGAAGGTTAAGACCGAGAAGTATTACCGTAAGAAAAATAATTTAGGACAAAGATAGAAACGAAGAGGTAGCATAGGTCCTTTAATCCGGCGTTTTTACCCGGAGGTCATGCCAAACTTTGATCGTTTTAAAATATATTGAAATGGAGAAAGAATCAAGAGAAAAGAGATAAATTTAAAAGAAAGAACAACAAAAAATATCGCGAAGAAAACAAATCAGGAAAATATTGATTCAAATTTTCAAATTGTGAAATAGTTTTTGAAAGGGAAAATAATAATACTGACCAAATTAAATCGCCTACAGCTATATATATATATATATATATATATATATATATATATATATATATATATATATATATATATATATATATATATATATATATATATACATATATATATATACACATATACACATATACACATATATACATAAATACATATGTATATATAAATATACATATACATATATATACGTACCTATCTACATATATATATAAATGCATATATATATATACACACATGTATATATATATATATATATATATATATATATATATATATATATATATATATATATATATACATATATACATATATATTTATATATATATATATATTTATGTATATAGGCAAGGCAAATAAGTAAGGCAAAAGAACAGCAACAACCAGGAAAAGATATTTCTCTGCTGATCATCAACAAGAACAACAACAATAGTAATAATCACCACCACCACCACCACCATCACCAACTCCATGACCAACACCAACAATAACAACGATAACAACAAAAACAACAGCAACTACAACAGTAGCAACAACATCAATTGATAACTATATTAATAGATGGGAAGAAATTAGACTCTCTTAACATGCAAACTAAAGGTGAAAAAAAAAAAAAAATATATATATATATATATAACAAACAATTTTAAACTGAGGAAGAACAAATGTAACGATTTCACTATTATCATTATCATTATTACAATTATAATTACCACCATCATCATCATCATTATTATTATTACTATTACTATTATTATTATTATTATTATTATTATTATTATTATTATTATTATTATTATTATTATTATTATTATTATTATTATTATTATTATTTCTTGCTTTGTTTTAGATGAGCTGTTCCAAGTCGGATATTTTATTATGAGTTTAATTCGTGACTAGCATTGACATTAAAGTATGAGAAGGAGGTCCGATTCTGAGAACTAAGATTCTGTTAAATTTGTAATATTTCCATTTTGAAAGAGTTTTAAAAGAATCATGTATTATTATTATTATTATTATTATTATTATCATCATCATTAAATTCTGCCTTTAATTTATACGAAAAGCATCCCAAAACCTCAACTTGAGAGACGTTAAGGGGAGATAGATTTTTTCATCTAAAGATGCAAAGAGGTGAAGTGAGGTACCCTATACCTAAGAAAAGAAAAGAGAACTTGATATCTACGTTAAAAACAATCTCTTAATAAAACTGAATAAATAAAATTTTGTTTCAACAGAGAGGAATTGAAAAATTAACGTTAAATAGCTGAGCTAACCATAAGTATGATCTTGTATAATTTATATACTTTGGGACTGCCAGAAATTTGGTCAACATTTATTATTATTATAATTATTATTATCATTATTATTATTATTATTATTATTATTATTATTATTATTATTATTATTATTATTATTATTATTATTATTATTATTATTATTATTATTATTGTTATTATTATTATTATTATTATTATTATTCATTAATTAATTAATTAATTTTTTTGGGAGATGGGATTCAATAAAATAAGTAATAGTCAGATATTAGTGTCGATGCAATCAACCGTGTCCCCTAGCTAACACACGTCCCTCCAAATCCTTCAAAATGTGTGGGGCCCTACACTAATACTGTATTATCGTTATTTTTGCTATTATTATAATTATCATTATTATTATTATTGTTATTATTATTTTTTATTATTACTATTTATATTATTATTATTATCATCATTATTATTAGATTTTTATTGTATTCCTTTGGTCTACATTATGTTACGAATGTAAATATTGGCATACTAATTCATGTTTGATATCTTTTTCATCCGAGAGCGCGTTATTTTCGTGTTTATGGATATACATATACACTCACAGACACGCGCATATGAAAGCCTCCGCTCACACATGCATAGACGGAGAGGCACACCTACATACACACATACATACATACATACATACATACATACATATACACAATGTATAATGCAAGCGGTTAATTTAGATTATATATAAACTGAATTATAAAAATCTTAACCGTTTAGATTAATACATGCATATATATATATATATATATATATATATATAATTTTTTGTTTCAGTATTGAATACCTCATTTTACTTAGTGCATACTCACTTAATTATACAGAAATCTACTTTCATGCATAAACGTGTATTCATAACATTTTAGACTTATAGATTATTATATAATATGCATTCTTTGGATACTGATAGAATACAATAGAATATAATACAATATGATTTAATGTAATATATATATATATATATATATATATATATATATAATATGATTTGGTCCACTAAATCTAACACTGGCAGCTACTTTCATTTTCCTTACGTGAAATCTCACGTCATGTGGTTCGCTGTAGTATTTCTCGACTCAAAAGTAAAATTGCAATTATTGCTTTGATAATGTTATTCACACACAGATACT
>NC_142945.1:47426254-47431254 GCF_046866305.1 Octopus bimaculoides | reverse complement strand
AGGATATCAATTTTTGTATGCTCTTTACACTATCTTATAATGTTTATCGTGTCGCTTATGTTAATGACAATACAATGTCGCTCACGTTAATAACTTAGCTACAGCAGACATAAAGTTATAGAAGATGTGAATGTTTTGATGGCGAATTATTTTTCTGACAAGTTTAAAGAAATGTTGAATTAGGAAAGAATCTATTGCTTATTTAGTCTGCAAAAATATGATTATCTAAAAGTGACATAAATATATATATCGTCGATGGGAAGGCGTATGCCATTATTTTATACAATACCTAATTCTTTGATCTTTTAACACTTCCTTGTCAAAATCATTTTCATAAGTTTCTCCTTAACGTCCTTGCCTGTTTACAGATTTTCATTTAGCCCATGTTTCATAGGTTCTCAGAAATATATAACCTTTCCTTTTCTAAGTCCTAAGTTACTCAGGGAGTTGAAAAAAACTTGTCAGAAATTGGGAAAGTGTATCACATATAAAATGCATGGGTGCGAGGGAGATATGGCTATCGTATTCCATGTAATACACAGGACATGCAAAGGATTAAGAGAATAATGAATTTGGGAAACCGCTGCATAATATAATCGTCTAAGTGTTATACAATTCCCAAACTCTTTGTTGTCCGGCTGCTTTGCAAAATTACGGAAATATTTAACAAAGAAATGCAAAAAATAAAATAATGATAATAAAGGTGATGATGATGATGATGATGTTGATGATGATGATGATGATGATGATGATGATGATGATGATGATGACGACGACGACAATGATGACAAAGATATAAGCTATGTTTATATAAATAATAGTTCGGAATTTTGAAAGAATCTGATAGTTCCATTAAATGCATTATTTGGCGCATAAATATAAAACAATATTATATGATTTAATACAATGTATCTCTATATACCCGAATATAATCTGACGATGGCTAGCAGGTCAAAACGTCTAAGTCAATATCATTCTTGTAAAAGCGTGACAAGTAAGTAAGCTACTAAAAAAGTATTGAGTAATTCTTTAGTTAGTTAAATGTTAAATTGTTTTTATTTATAAACTTGACATAAAAACATTTATACGCATATGTATTGCGAGACGCACGGATGAGTTTTTCATATATATATATATATATATATATATATATATATATATATATATATATATATATATATATATATATATATATATATATATATATATATATATATATATATATATATGGGGTGTTTGGGATGTTTGGGATGTTTTTCTTGATAATTTATGACTGTTTATTTTTTAAACAACATGCTACTCGATGTAACGGTCAAATTTATATACAGTTGAAGACAGCCATGGGGCAATGGCAGTAGAGCTCTAGACTACATATATTGCTGCTTGTCACTAAGATCCTTTTACGTTCTATGTTACTATGCTGCCAACAATAGAGGTATCGGCCATACATGTTATCCCTTGAATACCAGTAATGTTCTGGGGATTGATACATTTCCCCTTTCCCTACTTGTATATATATATATATTCTTCTGCTAATGAAATCAGGGGTTATATTGATTGCAGGTAGTAGAAAGAGTAAGATAATGGACAGCCAAGTTACGGGCCTCGAGTTCATATCCTAATACAAGCATTCTTTGTAATTAAGGCACAAGTTTGAGATTTTCTGCACGAAGCAGCCATCCAACCCAATGGAATGTTTGTTTTTCATTATCTCCCCACTGCAAACACTGTAATCAAAGACAATTAACTGAATGAAACCCTAGGCTATTTATCATACAACTGCTGACAACCGAAGTTACGCCGGTAATAAGAAGCCTAGATCACAATTGAGTATAAATTTATACCTGAAACCCAATCTTTGTATTTATTTTGCAAGTTCTTTAGAATATAAGATAACGATTCACTTTTTTGATTTCCACTGAAATGTAAAACTTGTGAGGTGGGTTAAAACAAGAAGGAAAAGTAATATTTCATTCGAATGTTTTACAGTTAGCCGGATACTAAAATATGTAATCCTCTAAGAGATGAATTTGTGAGTATGTAGTTAAGAAGTTTACTTCACAATTACATATGCTTCGAGTTCAATTCTCTTTGCGACAGCGTAGGCAAGTTTCTACCGTCAGAGCAACACAGAAGTGGTTCTAATTTTATTGACTCCTGTATGTAAGAAAAATCAAATTTGAACTCGGCGGGATTTGAACTCGGAACATGAAGGACTTATCTTGATACGGCAATATATTATTCAATCAGATATATAACGAAACATACCTCTTTATAAGGAAATATATTAAGATTACATTAATAAGGAAATAGATTAAGATTACATGTAGTCATATAGTATGATATTAGCATTTTCTTGTCAAATAAAGATATTTGATATTAAAGTATTTTTGCCATTATATTAAACTAAACTGTTATATAAAGATATTCAGTAAAGTATATTGCTATTTAATATCAAACTATATTACCAAATAGGATAATTATCAAATTATATTATCATATAATTAATGATATTAAATTATATCATATAAGATTATCCTTTTGAATATTTTAAAGAGAAACACGGCCACTATTTATAACCTCTCACATCGGTATAAGGGAACATATTTTGGGGGAAGGGAACATTCACATCGACACCATAATAATCTGATACTTATTTTACCGACCCTTGAAATAATAAAAGAAGAAAAAAAATTGTCTCGACGAGATTTGAAGATTTGAAGAAAAATTAACAAGACAATTAAACGCAGTAACGTCGTTTCAACGCTTTGCTTTGCAATCTACAGAGTTTCGTATCAAGTGCTGTCCTTTCTTATAATAATGATTTCAAACAGAATAAAACCTACATATACCTGAAGAGCGACCCATTTGATGAGATTGAACCAGAGTATATGACAGGTACATAGTTTTATCACAACATAAAAAGGGCCTAATTAAATACATTAATGTATTTTGTAAAGCAGTCTATTGAGTCTCACATTTATCGCTGTAGGAAAGCAAGCTAATAATAATTACTGTTAGCTTTAAACTAATTAATGGTAATTATTATTAATTCTAATTTAGATAAAAATTATTATAATTGCTTATGAGCGAATTAATTTGTGAGATGTTCAAAATAAAATAATATTGAATATTGAACGTTAGAAAAAAAATTAAAGAAAACAGATTTATTAATGAAAACTGGTTTGTATTTTATGTCATAAATTAATTCTTGTCGTGGTTATATATCCTGGGTGTGCTGGAAGACTGCCATCTACCAAATATGATAAATTTTCTTTACAATAATTTTGTTCTTGAAGTAGCACGCTATAATCTGATTGTAATTTGTTTAGATTTCTAATTATACACATTTACTTATAGCACGTGGCTCAACGGTTAGAGCGTTGGGCTCACAATCACGAAGTAGTGAGTTCAATACCCGGACCGCGCTGTGTGTTGTGCTCTTGAGCAAGACAGTTTATTTCACGTTGCTCCGGTTCATTCAGCTATAGAAATGAGTTGTGATGTCCCTGGTACCAGCTGTACTGGCTTTTGCCTTTCCCTTGGATAACATCAGTGGTATGGGGAGGGGAGGCTGGTGTGCACAGGCGACTGCTGGTCTTCCGTAAACATCTTTGTCCGGAATTGTGCCTCATTCTAGGTCATTCATATTTGAAGGAGGTCTTTACTTATGAAGATTAAGTTAGAGTGAAGTCATTTAAAGTAAACCAATAAATTAAAGTTTATATTTATACATGTTTATAAATGTCAATATATCATCATGCAGAAAGATGCGCATGCGCATATATATGCATCACATACTCATAAATGTAAGTACTTTGTCAAGTCCTAAGACTCGTAGGGCTGGTTGCTTGGTTCCCGAGGCACATAAAAGACCGATATTACATTACCACTGTACGAGGTGTCAGTCCGTCGTAGGGTAACTCATTTACAGACGAGTGAAGTGAAGCAGCATGAAGTGAAGTGTTTTGCTTAAGAACATAATGTAAGGCCTGATATGAGAATCGAAACCACGATCTTGTGATCGTGAATGAAACACCCTAACCACTAGGTCACATGCGTTTAGAACAAATAAACTAAAATATGTATGTTTATGGTAATGACAAACCTTTGAATTTCAGTACGATGGCATAACGTAACAATAACGAATTCTTCCAATGTCTAAAGTAAATTTATAATTTTCATTCACGGAAACTTCCGAATTGCTACGATGATTTTTCCCCCCAAATTTTCTTAAATCTATAACACTTATTCTTGTTAAAATTGTGATTACGATGAGAGTTGTGGTACTGAGGTTATTTTAGAATAACGTTTTCAAAGATATTTGGATGAGCACCAGAGATATTTTCCTTGTTTTATTTTTGTGTAATTTTAACGACAGATACACAAAATATGGAAATAACAGCTTGGAACAAACAATTAGAAGCTAGCATGTATATAGAAATAGTAAAATTGGTGGAAAATAATGGATAAAGGAACTAAAATATGTAGCAAATTAAAAAGAGGTGAAATAATAATAACAATAATAATAATAGTAAACCTTTCTACTACAGGCACGCGGCCTGAACTTTGAGGGGAGGGGTATAGTCGATCACATCGACTCCAGTGCTTGACTGGTACTCAATTTATCGACCCCGAAAGAATGAAAGGTAAAGTCGACCTCGGCAGAATTTGAACTCAGAACGTAAAGGCGGACGAAATGCCGCTAAGCATTTTGTCCGGCGTGCTAACGATTCTACCAGCTCACCGCCTTACAACCATAATAATTGTTACAAATTTTTCCATAATGGCAGCCATTTTTGGGGAGTGGATGAGTCGATTACATCAACCCCACCGTTCAATTAGTACTTAATGTATCGACTCCGAAAGAATGAAAGGCAAAGTCGACCTCGGCGGAATTTGAACTCAGAACGTAGCAGCAGAAGAAATACCGCTAAGCATTTCACCCAGCGTGCTCACAAATCTGCCAGTTCACCGCTTTCTTAATAATAATAATAATG
>NC_142945.1:47416254-47421254 GCF_046866305.1 Octopus bimaculoides | reverse complement strand
TTTAATTTTATTACGATTCAATTAATACTTTAACCAAAGGGGAAATATTCAATATGTTATATGTGTTTTGATTATCATAATTTATGATTTGTGATTATTTGTTTTAACTGATTTTAAATTAACTGTTGGTATATGCTGATCTTGTATGTGTGTATACATGTATGTGTGATTATGTTTATATATATATATATATATATATATATATATATATATATATATATATGTATATATATATACATACATACATATATACATACACCCACACACACACACATATACACATATATAATTAACTGATAACGTATTTAAACAATAGACACAGTTAATATGAGTTTGTTTCCGTCTGGAAACAACATTACTGGAGACCGAGAGAAATCTGGAACGCTCCTAGGAAAAAGAAAGAGCAGACAAAGAAGCCTGGGTTATAGAAAATATAGAATCAAACCCTAAAGCCTTCTTTAAGTATGCCAAAAAGAATTTAAAAAAAGAACTGCCTCCGTGCGTTGCAGGGTAAGGGTACTCCTCCAAAATGATGGTTCTCTCACGGGAAAACCAATGAGGTTAAGTGAAATACTAAATGAACAATTCAAAAGTGTTTTCACCCCCACCCTTACGGCACATGCAAGTCAGCAAACATGTAGAACTGTTTACCACTACAGAAGAAGTTTCAAGTAGCGAAAGTGTAGCAATGTTAACGGTGGTGCTCCAGCATGGCCGCAGCTCCCGAGCTAAAACTAAGATGGGCCCAAAAGTCACGCACAAAATAAGTTCGATACGGTCAGGAATTGTCATGCTTCAATTTTTCTAAAATTGACTAAGATTAAATGAAATAATGATGAATACACACGTACTTGTACATGATGAATAAAATGGACGATACGAGTAAAATAAAATTACAAGTATTTTGATGCGTGACTTTTAGATCACCTCACCCTGTATATATGTGTGTGTTATATAAATATATATATGTGTGTGTGTGTGTTTTTACATATGTTATATCGAACAGAGCGAGAGGGTGTGAGAAAGAGAGAGAGAGAGAGAGAGAGAGAGAGAGAGAGAGAGAGAGAGAGAAGAGAGAGAGAGAGAGAGAGAGAGAGAGGAAGACAGAAAAAGGAGCGCTTGCGTACGTGTGAAAGTGTCAGCTTAGACGAAAGAATGGCTGATTGGTTCAGAAGTTCGCCTCGTCTTTACGAGATCCTAAGTTCGATTTTACAGTGAATTTAACCCCTCGCCCCATGAAATGTATTCTACTGTAGCCTCCGATCTATGAAGTGTGTATGTGCTTATAACCAGTCGAGCGGAGTAAATCCCTATTGAGGAGTAAACTAGCGGCATTCGCTCACACCCTGAAAGAGGAAAAGCCCAAGAAACATCTTCAACAGTCGAAAACCACAGTAACATTCAAGTTCGTGCAAAGAGAAAAGCCAGTCAGGGTTGCAAGATGGGTAAATAGTCTACTACTTGGGGTCCAATCATAGAATATGAAATTAGACCCAGGGCGGAAAGTTTGCAGTTTCTGAATATCGTCCATTCAAACCCTGAGGCCAGATGTAGTTTTTGTGGTTTGAATAGTCATGGAAAATAATCTTGATCGAGGTTACATTTCTGTGGGAAGATGGGTGTGATCGGGCCTTTGAGTGGGAGCATGTCAGATTGCAAGAAGGGATGGCAATCATGGCTTTTCCCAGTCGAATATGGAAAATGTTTACAGTCACTGGAATAAGAGGAAAAGAGGACTGTGTACAGGATGGGAGAGGCAGTAGAAACAACCTTTTGCTGTTATACATACATGCATACGAATACATATGCGTGTGTGTGTATAAACTTCAATTTAATGTCAATTGCTCCCATCTGTGTTACATCTTTGTTCGAAGGCTACATTTACGCACAGTAAGACACACACATATTCGGCCATTTTATGTATATATAAACACTCACATATACAGGACAAGTACACAAAGCATATTATCAAATGTAAGTCCGCATTCTACTTCATGTAAAAACCACGAAGAAAATGTTCTGCGTTATCATTAAAAGCTCTCTATTCGTTCAATTTCATGACTGTTTTTTTTATTATCGCATTGTTCAACAATAGTTTTTATAATCTCTCTCACTCTCTCTCTCTCTCTCCTGCTTGTGCTAAATATCTTATCTTTTATATTTCTATTTCAACTGCAAACACTTAAATAAAACACAAACACGGGCATTCTGATTGATATTTCAACAATGACAGGAGACAAACGACAAATGGAAATAGACAAAATACAAATACCCAAAGAAATACCACAATGGGAAATGAACATTGACAACATGTGAAACAAAAACCAAACAGGAAACTAGTTAATAAGCGGTGAAAGTGTTTATCAAATGGAGTGATTAATGGAAGAAGTCGAGTGACTAGCTCGTTATGTAGACAATTACCGGGACAGATAGAAGGTAGATAATGGATGACCGATGAAGATTAAATAAACATTAACATGCGCACATGTATAAAAGACTTTATAAATGCAAAACATATACACATGTATATATATATATATATATACATACATACATACATATATATATATATATATATATATATATATATATATATATATATATATATATATATATATATATATATGTATATATATGTATATATATATATATATATATATATATATATATATATATATATATATATATATATATGTATGTATGTATGTATGTATGTATATATATATATATATATATATATGTATGTATGTATGTATGTATGTATGTATGTTTATGTGTGTGTGTGTGTTTGTGTACATATAAAGGGAAAGAGAGAGAGAGAGAGAGAGAGAGAGAGAGAGAGAGAGAAACAGACAGCTGTAGGTATAGGTGTGTTCAATTATATGCAACACGTTTGTGTACACTCAAACGTGAAAAGACCTCTGCGGAAATTGTTTCGGAAGAGAAATTCTATTAGACAATATATGTGAAAAGACATCTCTGATCTATGAATGACATCATTGGACCATAGGACGCGTGTTCCTACGTCGTTACAGTTCCTTAGCAACCGAATCCATCGTTCACAGCTCATTAAAAATTTTCATATTTATGTTGCAAATAATAAATTTGCTGATGTATGCAAAGCTTTGTCGAGCTGGACTTAATTTATTAGATGCTCACAAAGCAGCGTTAATTGAAGCATAGGCGTTAATTGAATTGTAAGCGTTAATTGAAATATATTTCATATGAATGATGCTTGCGGTGAGCGTAGTTAATGAAGTGTGACGATACTCAAAAGCGTGTCCTACAGTTTGATGACTTCAGTCTTAGTCCAATGGTGTGTTTTTCATGTGAGAGCATATATATATAAATATGATGACTTCAGTCTTAGTCCAATGGTGTGTTTTTCATATATGTGAGAGCATATATATATAAATATATATATATATATATATATATATACATACACACACGTAAATGTCGAAGAACGAGGATGAGTGCTCAAAACTGCATTGAAGGATAAAATTTCTTTATTTGTGTTTTAAGGCAACCATTGGTTTCATGTTAAGAAAAGTATCTTTATATCTTAATAATTTTCTAGCCGATCACACGCACACATACACAACTATACACGTGCGCGTTTGTGTGTGCGTGTGAGTGTGTGTGTGTGTGTCTGTGTATGTGAGTGTGCTGACCATGCACACTCACACAAACGTCCTCCTTGTAAATCCAACTATCGTAAATTCGAGGTTTGAATTCTCCTAAGTTAAGACAGGAATTATTATATACGCAATAGAAACCCGTTTGAACAGTTTTATTTATGTATCAAAAAACTTAATTAAAATTCATTTAAGAAATAAATCTTTACGGAGTGCCTTGAACAAAAAATAGACAGAGTTACAGGGTACACAAAAAGATAAGTACTAGGCTTACAAAGAATCAGTCTTGAGGTCGATTTGTTCGACTAAAGGCGGTGCTCCAGCATGGCTGCATTCAAATATATATATAAATATACACATATATATACACACGCGGAGTGGATGGAACAGGCACAACTGAAGAAGGGAAATATTCTTTATGTTGCATGTCTCGTTTCGCTGTTTGTTTTTTTCGTTGTTCGAAAAAAATTCGTTTCTGTCTTCGTTTTTATGTTTTCGTTTCTCATTGTGTTTAACGATTTTTGTGATGTCCTGTACCCATATAGGCATGTATGTATACATATAGATGCAGGTATGTACATATATGTATGGATATATGCATATATTTATATATTATTTATATTACATATATATATATATATATATATATATATATAGGAGGAGATGATAAATACGATACCCTTTATTCTATTGACACTTTGATACATTTATCATAATAAAGTCGGCGTTTTTACCCAAATAATTTCTGTGCTTCCATATTTGCATAAGCTGGTTGTAGTTTATTTTCTCTGCTTTTGCAAATAACTCTTATTTGAATGTTTGCAGTGTGCAAAATTATATTTGATGTTGTTGGTTATCAAACTGTAAAGCCACCTAATAAACTAACATACAGTATACATACATACATACATACATACATACATACATACATACATACATACATATACACATAGATATACACATACATACAGACACACATATATACATCTACATTCATACATATGCATATACATACATATGGATTCTTATGCATCTATATATATATATATATATATATATATATATATATATATATATATATATATATACGTACACAGATATATATTTACATATATGAATATTTACTTAAAAATATTTATATATATATACTTATATCTCTCTATCTATCTCTCAACCGCCCCCTCTCTCTCTCTCTTTACACACACACACACACACATACACACAATTTGGTTTATGATATGGTTGGTATAGTTCAGTACTTAAAACCAGCGTCACATCAACGAAGTTTATATAAATATTTTCTATGGAGATTGAGTGACCGAGACGCTTAGAGAATTTAAAAAGTGTTTTACGAGACCGTTC
>NC_142945.1:47403754-47411254 GCF_046866305.1 Octopus bimaculoides | reverse complement strand
TCAGCAGTGGAAAGTAGTACCATGATGATGTTTGGGTTGTGTGGAAGAACAACCACAGATTGTGTGTGTAATATGTTCAACAGACATGTGACATTTATATATATATATATATATATATATATGTCTTATGTCATTAACTGTGATACCAACGTCACCACCACCACCATCACTACTACTACTACTACGACGACGACGACTACTAACAATAACAACAACAACAACAACAATTATAATAATCCATTCTACTGGAGGCACAGCGCCTGAAATGCGGGGGCGGGGTAAGTCTCTCACATCGGCCCCAGTGCGTAACTGGTACTTATTTTCTCGACCCCGAAAGGATAGAAGGCAAAGTCGACTTCGGCGGAATTTGAACTCAGAACGTAAGGACGGACGAAATTCTGCTAAGCATTTTGTCCGGCGAACTAACGATTCCGCCAGCTCACCGCCTGAGCAATAGTAATAATAATAATAATAATAATAATAATAATAATAATAATAATAATAATAATAATAATAATAATAATAATAATAATAATAATAATGGGTCCCAGCCTCTGGCATAAGGTCATCGACCCCATTGCTCGACTGCTGCTTATTTTATCGACCGAATAGTTTTAAGGTAAAGTCGACCTCGGTGTAATTAGAACTCAGAACGTTACGAAGGAAGAAATGCAGCTAAGCATTTTGTCCGGCGTGCTAACGATTCTGCCAGCTCACCTCCTTAAATAATAATAATAATAATAATAATAATAATAATAATAATAATAATAATAATAATAATAATAATAATAATAATAATAATAATAATAATGATAATGATTTGAGTTATTTGCTGCAGGATGAGGGGGACAAAATAATAATAATAATAATAATAATAATAATAATAATAATAATAATAATAATCATGCTGATGATGATGAAATCAGGATGAGAGTGGGTAGGATAATTATTGAAGGGAAAATTAGAAAAACAGCGGGTGTTTGTGCGTGATAATTATTTTCAGGTGTTAGAGTTGTTTTGTATGCTTGCTTGCACATGAAGAGAGATGGAAAAAGTCTGAAAGATTGGTTCTGAGTTGTGTATCTTTATGGCAACAGAGATTCCTCAAAATCCCCAAATACAATTGCCCGTGTACATGCATGTGTGTTCACATGTGTGTATGTGTGTATGTGTGTGTTTGAGTGTGTGTGTGTGTGTGTATGTCTGGAGAGAGAGAGAGAGAGAGAGAGAGAGAGGAATGAGGAATGTGGCTGCGACAAATATGTAATATTATGTTGTAACTCGTTTTCATTAACAATAAAAACCTATTAGCGACTGACAGCTTATTGGATATGCTGGCGCACATTTTAGCGCCAGAGTTTTTATCATCATCATCATCATCATTATTATTATTGTTATCATTATTATTGTTGTTGTTGTTATTATGATGATGATTGTCATTACCATCACTAATATTGTTATTTATGTTGTTATGCTGTTGCATGCTTTCACCGAATGACTGAGCGTAACACTATATATCTTGGGGCCGTCTAATATTTTTCTTTTGTACAGATTTTGCACGGAGTACACATTTCCCTACTTTCTATGGGTTATAAATGCTTGTATATGTCTGTATGTCTGTATATATATATATATATACATATATGTGTGCGCGTGTGTGTGTATTCAATATATGTATGTATGTATGTGTGTATGTGCATGTCTCTGCGTGTGTAGGTCTATATATTTACATACTATATATACAGAAAGAGAGAAAGAGAGAGAGAGACAAAGACAGAGAGCGACAGACAGACAGACAGAAATGTCTTAAAAATTGTTGAGAAGAAACATCAAAGCTATAGAAAATACAGATAAACACTAGAATGGTGATCTTTGATGTTTACTAGATTCATCGATCTCTGTGTCCTCCTTTCCCAGGCTATCGTCTGCTTTTTGAAAGACTGTGATTTTTAAAAACTATTTTAGCCAAAAGAAGCGAGGTCGTGACAATAGACGTCTTAGGTTTTCTCATGTTTTTGGCTTACGTTCGATTGTTACTTCAGATACAAGGTAACTTATATTCTTGTAGAAATGGATATGATATCAGATATGAAACTATGTCGATACCCTGTAGTATATAACTTATTAAATAATTTTGTCGCTGACGAATAAAATATTAAAATAAAATTATCGCAAAAACTAACACTCAAAATTCAATGAGGATGAAAAAAAAAATGATTATTTTCAACATGTCCTTTTTAATTACCGTAAATCCCAATTAGTGTTATTAAAACTTCATTAATGTGCTAACAGGTATAACCATTATTGCAATATTTCCACCGCACCTCCAGCTACCCACAATGCAATGCCTTATTTAATGATAATTTTTTATTCGTTGAAATAACTTAGTGTCCAGAAAATAAGACATGGCGCCAGTTTGGCACCAGTTATATCAATCTGTTCAACCAATTTAGCGGTGTCTTGAAATACACAGATATTAATTCCAATAATAGTCGACGACGAAAGTCTGGAGAAATAGTTATACAACCCTACAACAACAACCACCACCACCACCACCACCACCACCACCACCACAGTCAGATAAAAAAATAGCAGGAACTAAATATATATATATATATGTATATATATAAGATTTATAAATTCCTTCCAGAATATTTCCAACTTTTAATTCAGATTCCATTGAGAACAAAACAAAATAAAAATAGATTATGTTCCTTTATAAAAAAAAGGCGTTTTCTAGAATTTTGTTACAGAAAAATAAATATAAAAATAAGAAAGGAATTT
The DNA here is from genome assembly GCF_046866305.1 of Octopus bimaculoides. Taxonomy (NCBI): domain Eukaryota; kingdom Metazoa; phylum Mollusca; class Cephalopoda; order Octopoda; family Octopodidae; genus Octopus; species Octopus bimaculoides. Next base: position 47,408,470 of record NC_142945.1, on the reverse strand, counting down.
TAAATTTGGTACCGGGGGAATTGTTATCTAGAAAATCCACACATACACACACATTTTGTCTCTTCCTTTACAAATATATATATATATATATATATATATATATATATATATATATATATATATATATATATATGTGTGTGTGTGTGTGTGTGTGTGTGTGTGTGTGTGTGTGTGTGTGTGTATATTATGTATGCATATATATATTATATAAATGCATGTATATATGTATGTATATGTATGTATATACATACATACATATATATATATATATATATATATATATATATATATATATATATATATATATAAACATACATACATATGCATATATACTTATGCACGTACATACATATATGTGCGTATGTACGTATATATATATATGTATATGTACATATGTTTATGTATATATATGTATGTATATATATGTGTGTGTATGCGTTTGTGTGTGCGTGTGTGTAACATGCATACCTGTGTTGTGATGCAAAACATATCATAACTTTTTTTATTAATTGATATACGTCGCTCAAATTGCACGTGTTGATAGATGAAGTCTTCTACATCAATAACTCTTCATCCTGTTCTTCGTCATTGCCAGCAAATAACGGGTTACAAACAGAAGCAATCTCCGACATTTACAGAAGGCTACAAATTGTTTACTATGATAACACTTTTGGCAAGAGCAATGCACACAAATTCCAGTTTCCGTCTACAAAGTCCACTCACAACGCTTTGGACGGTCCGACGCTGTAGTAGAAGACACTTGCCCAAGGCGTCTCGCAGTCGGACTGAACCTGGAACCATGTGATTGGTAAGCAAGCTACTTACCACACAGCACTCCTGTGCCTGTATATATTGTAGTGTCAATTAGGAAGGCAAAATAGAAAGGAAATAATGGAAACAGGGCGCCATGTTGTAAACCCTCATTGATAGTACTCAAGCATCAGGTGTTACTTCGTAATTTCATTAACTTATTGAATTAAGCACTCTAAAGAACTCATGATAAAGGGAATTTGTCCAATGAGGGCAATATGGCGATGTCACGAGTTCATTCTCCCAATGGAATATTCGACAGTCTTCCATTTTTTTTCTCTTTCCTGTGGGTGAATATTTAAAAACAACCGGAAGAAATCCGGACGGTGGTGGTTGTGATGGTGGTGGCGGTCGTGGTGGTCGTGGTAGTGGTAGTTTTGGTGGTGGTTGTGACTGTGGTGGTGGATGTGGTTGTTGTTGTTGTTGTGGTGGTGGTGGCAGGGACAAGGAGAGCAAGAAGAATAAAAAAAGGAAAGGAATTTAGGGAGGAGACGGTGAAGGGGAAAAATGTAATTTAAAGAATATTAAAATAAATTTAAAAAGAAAACGAAGAATGAAAAATGGAAAATTAAAATATGAAAATAAAATAAATAATCGATAGAATATCTATAAAAGAAGTAAAAGTTAGAGATAATTGAAATGTGGGAATATAATTAATTATTTTAGATGAAAACGGCGAGAAAGAGGAAGAAGAAGGAGAACGGAAGGGAAGAAGAGAGAAAAAGGGGATAGGAAGAAGAAGAAGAAGAAGAAGAAGAAGAAGAAGAAGAAGAAGAAGAAGAAGAAGAAGAAGAAGAAGGTGATGGTGGTGGTGTTTAGAACAGTCAGGATAATGAAAATAGATTAGTCAGGAGAAAGTGGTGGTAGTTAGGAGTTGTAGAAGTGGCCGTAGCCGCATTAGCAGCAGCAGCAGCCACAGTAGTAGTACAAGTAGTAGTAGTACAAGTAGTAGTAGTAGTGATACTAAGAGTAATGGTCGGTATAATAGTAGTTGTAGTATTGGTGGTGGGATGGGGGTGGTGGGGGTTGTAGTAGTGGTAGCTGTAGTAGCAGCAACAGCAGTGATGGTGATTGCAGTGGTAGTGTTGTTGGAGATAGTTGAAGTACTAGCAGCCGTAGTAGTAGTAGTAGTAGTAGTGTTGGTGTTGGTGGTGGTAGAAGTAGTAGTAGCAGTTGTGAGGTGGTGGTGGTAGTAGTAGTAGTACTAGCAGTAGACGATGCGGCAACACTTATCCATTCTCCTTTCAAGTATGAACACGCACACACACACACACACACACACACACACACACACAATCATAGGTAGTCGTAATGTTGTTAGTTCAACAGATACCGGGCGATTTTGCTAATTACAAATAAATATATGTTATTTCTTCCACGGACTGAAAATAGAAATTTAAATTGACTGGTTTCTAGCCCAGTTGGGATAGTCAGCAGAAGTTGATACACTCCCCTGTTTTGTCCATTGAGATATATAGCTATTTATACTCAGTAAAAGTGATAGTCTCAATAATTTTATTGTCCCGATTTCCATGTATAACTATTGTTGAGTGCTAATTCGACAAATAAATTATAGAAGCTCAATAGTAATTATCATTATGAAGTATAAATTATTCTTTTCTTTTCTTCTCTGGGCACAATATATAAATGTAAAACCTCGCGTATTCTCATCCAAAAGGGAGACGATTTCCATATGGTATGCTTGAACAATTGTGAAGGTCACTTGACATGAAACCATTGGTTGCCTTGCTAGACCACAAATAAGTTTACAACACACGTATATATATATATATATATATATATATATATATATATTTGTGTGTCTGTGTATAGATAATGATATAGATAGACAGATAGCTTGATTGTTAGAGGAAGAAAGAGAGAGAGAGAGAGAGAGAGAGAGAGGGAAAGGCGGAATGAGACAGGACAGAAACATTATATTGTCGACATTTTCAATAAAACATGGACGTATACATTTTAGTTGTGAAATAATTACAAAGAGAGAATGTAATCAGAATACACAGTAGCTGAACACACACACACACACATCGACGTACACATACATACATACATACACACACACACACACACGCGCACACACATACAAACACACACACACGCAGACAGATACGTGTCGATATTTGTTTATTGAAAGAGCAATGTGTCTATATGTGCATACGCATACACACACGTGCATACCTACTTACCTACCTACCTACCTACCTACCTACCTACCTACCTGTATATATATATATATATACATATATATATATATATATATATATATATGGCAAAAGCTTTTATTAACCGTTCAGAAATAAGGAACAATAAAGACGTTTATTGAACGAAATATCTCTCTTTAATACTGGCTGATTTCTAAATGACTTCGTTGACGATAGTCTATCAGACGGTAACTCAAGTAACACTAACGACTTGAGCTGGCGTGTGCTGAATGGTTCAAGCTATAACACACACACACACACACACACACACACACACACACACACACACACACGCACACACTCTTTCCCTCTTTCTCTCTGTCTCTCTCTCGCGTACACATACATATATATGTGTATATATTTATATATTTATATATATATATATTAACGTATACACACAAAGACACATACGCACGTGCACACATGCATACACTCACAGCAACACATATATATAATCTCTCTCTCTCTCTCTCTCTCTCTCTCTCTCTCTCTCTCTCTCTCTCTCTCTATATATATATATATATATATATATATATATATATATATATATATATATATATATATATATATATATATATATAAGTATATATATATATACGTTTTCAACAAGGATGTGAACCTAATTCTGTTCTCAACGTTAATACACACACAGTTGCACATACGCACTCATGCACATGCACAGACGCGCGCACATGCACACTTATACACACGCACGCACACATATACACGCACACACAGGCATTCACACGCACACTCGTGCACACATGAAATTAGTTTGAAATTGAAACTGCAATGTGACTAATACTAGGAGGATTGAAGATTTGTAAAAAAAAAAAAAAATTAACACCAGCGACAACAAATAAATGACATATAAACAGTACAAAACAAAATGAAAACAAAAACAAAACAGATAAAGTATAATAAACTACGAAACAAAATGGTTGCCAGCTGATTAAATTATCGTTAATCAGCCGCCATGTTGATTAGACTCTCGGTATAAATTTTGTGATTGCTTTTATCAGATGGAAGAGAAATAGAAGTTTGAAGGAAGATTTTAAAATGTAAAAGAAAAGAAAATCGAAATTTGTGTCTTGTCTTTCACCATGGCTTGGTTCTATTACCTGTCTTTCTGTCTATTCATTCACTGTGAATATTAAACGTAGAATAAGGGAGCAAAGAATGAATACTGACAATTTCAAAGAAATTCTTAAACGGATCACCGACTTTTATCGACGATGATCAAGCAGTTTTAAATGTTCGCTCAACAGAACGGTCTATTCATTGAATTAACGTGTAATTGGTTGCGTATTCCACAGAAACGTGTACTCTTAATGTAGTTTATAGGAAGAAACAGCAATATAGTGTGTGACACATTTAGGGGGGGGGTCTTTTAATTACTGGTACAATCCATTCAGCGGGCGTTCGAACATTTTCCGTCTTACCCAATTTTTTCTCACAAGGCTTGGAGTGACAAGAGGTTTTGCTGAAAGACACTTAACCAGAATGCCTCCGACCGGAATCGAGCCCGGTGTATCATTATTACAAAGCAAACTTCTTAATCATACAGTCAAGACTAACTCAGAGTAAAGGATTGAAATATATATTATATTATATTTCAAATTTAAAAAAAAACATTTAAGTATCCTTGCACCTGAATATAGTTTTGCAGTATGCTGGGAAGGTC
>NC_142945.1:47381254-47386254 GCF_046866305.1 Octopus bimaculoides | reverse complement strand
AACTTTAAAACAATTGTATTACTACTGTTAGTTTCACCCTAATTTTTCTTCGTGTAATGCTTCATAATCCATGTATTTGTGTTGCTACTTTAAAACTACAAATGAAATTACCTTTAGCTATCTTTTTATCTTTGACTTGTTTCAGTCATTAGACTGCGGCCATGTCGGAGCACCGTCTTGAAGAATTTTTAGTCGAGTGAATCGACCCTAGTACTTATATTGTTAAACTTCGTATTTATTCTATCGAAATTTTTTGCCGAACCACCAGGTGACGGGAACGTAAACCTACCAACACTGTTTGTTATTACTATGCTATATTTTTCTTGTTAGTGTGTCCGTTATTTGCTATATTTGCGTGTTCGTTTCGAAGTGCATTTAAAGCGCCATTTTGTATAATACTGTGTTTGTGTGTCAGGGCATTCTTTTGAACTATTTACTACTTACATTGTTTCCTCTGTAGAATAGTATATTTATTTGGACAGTTTAGATTATTGTGCATACACATACGCGTGTTAATGTGTCTCTGTGTGTTTATGCGTTTACCTTTATCTGTATATATGTTTACGAGTGTTGGACGCTCACCTAACAATTCGATGGTATGTATAGAGATGTTGTATAAATAATCTCCAGAAATGTTATCGGGTAGCTGACAAATGTGTTGAAGAACGTAATCAATCTGTTCCAAAAATTCAGCCAAAATGGTAACTTCAAGATAGATAATTTGGTACATATAACATTCAAGCGAACGAAATCCCAGTAATTCAATGTTCATATAAACAAGAATTCAAACCATCCTCGTATATTGTTAGAGATATGCGCAACAACTTGAGTAAACGAACCTCGACAATTTCGTATAACGAAGACATATCGTGTAGCAGATATATATCCAATGATATATGGTATTTAAAGGGATGAAAATAACTATTTAGTACAATAATGACACGCAAGAAGAACAAATCGTCATTTTCGATAAATACAAGCGCACAATAGACAACATCTTGCTCCATCTTGTAAGAACCCATTTCTCCACCCACAAACATAAATACAGGAAATTCTTTAAATCTGAATTCGCTTAAAATAGGCTACTCTACATTTACGAATTGTATGCCAGTATTATAACAAACTTAAGTAACAAGAAAACGATAAAGAACTTAAATAATCAGAACTCGGAAAACAGAAAACGGATATATAATTATCAGTCTCATAGTGTGTCCAATAACTGGAAGCTTCTTGGAGAAATCTGTTGTATATGCAGCCTGGGAAAATTCCTTAATCAAAGCGTTATTGATTTATAGGTATAACTGTACATTTTTAACGGCCGGTTTCGTCAGCGTAATTATACATTTAGAACATTACATACAATGTTAACCATAAAACTAGCAACACGTATATAGTTTTCGGAGAATATATTTTGTGTCATTAGGTGTTGACTTTTAGACAGTACCAGATTACGAGCAAACAAATACCTACTGTAATTTTTGAACACTTGAACAGTAATTTAGTATGAAATATCAAAGCCAAAGATCAATCAAATATTCGTAATTAATCTCTTCATGCTCTTATTAACAGAAGTACCCACTAAAGCACCGATATGTAAATGGGGGTAATATAAAATCTAAGTAGAACGTATTTCGATTTTCTTTGTATTCGCTATTTTCTTCCTCAGTACAGTATTTCGGACAATGATTTAATTCTTTATTTAATTCATAAATCAATTCATAAATACTAACAAATGAAACTCGGGGACGTTAGAATATTAGGCCGAAACAACGATAGTAACAACATTGGCGCAGGCATGGCTGTGTAATTAAGACACTTGTTTTCCAACAATGAGATCTTCGGATCAGTCCCACTGCGCACTTCCTTGGGCAAGTGTCTACAATAGATCTGGCCTGACCTAAGCCGTGTGAGTAGATTTCATAGAGGGAAACTGTGTAGAAGCCTATCATACACACGGGCGCGCGCACACACATGCATTATGTATTCATGTATGTATGTATGTTTGTATGTGTGCATGCTGTGTTTCTGTGGTGTTTGTGTTGTGTTTGTCCGTCTCCACCGCCGCTTGACAACCAGTGTTGGTTTGTTCACATCCCCGCAAACTAGCTGTTCGGTAAAAGACAACTGATAGAATAAGTACCAGGCTTACAAAAAAAAAAAGAAGAGAAATAAGCACCATTCGATATGTTGGAATGCAGCCCTTCAAAATCGGTGCCCCAGCATGGCCAGAGTGCAATGACCAAAATACATAAAAGATCAAAAATAAAGCAAGAAAAATATTTGATATTTTCGTAAGAAAACATTGGAAAAAGACAGACAAACTCAGAAACACAAAAATATTCAGAAACACGAATATATTTTACGAATATATTTTATAATATTGGAGAGGAGAGACGGTAGAAGCAAAAATAATATTTTATAGCTTAGGTAAGAGAAGTGAGATCACCCATTATCAATACTCTATCACCATTGGCACGAAAACAACGATGATGACGTCATCGTTATAAAATATGCGTTATTTATTATAATATTTCATTCGCATTACGTTCTGTCGTTGCGCACATGATCCAAACACATACTTACAAACACACACAAACACATATGTATGTATATATGTATGTATGTATGTATGTATGTATATATGTACGTATGTATGTATGTATGTATGTATGTATGTATCAGGAACGTACCGGCTGGGTAGGCATGGTAGGCATAGATCGCTTGTAATATGTTCCTTTCATGGCAAAATATGCATCTAATTCAATAAAATTATGAAGGTTACTCTAATTACTACGCATAAAATACAAAATATTTTATTCTTTTGTAGATTAGATACGCATAATTCACCGTTGCTTTTCAACCTTTGTGTTAAAGCTACGCATAAAACTGCTGTAATATACGTGCTGCGTGCATTCCTACAAAAATGTTTTCTTTACGCGTTATAAAGGCAGAAGTAAATCTGTCTCCAACTCAGTCGTGCGCCTGTATTTCGCTTATTTCTTTGAGTGTTTTACTACATAAACGACACCAACTGCCTACCCTGAGTAATTACTAGTAACTTATTCTATGGAACTCTTTTGCCGAACCGCTAGGTGACGGGGACGTAAACACACCAGCATCAGTTGCCAAGCGATGCTGGAGCGACAAACACAGACACACAAACGTATACATACATACATACATACATACATACATACATATATATATATATATATATATATATATATATATATATATATATATATATATATACGCACAAACACACACACACACACACACATATATATATATATATATGACGGGATTCTTTCAGTTTCCGTCTACCGAATCCACTCACAAGGCTTTGGTCGGCCCGAGGCTATAGTAGAAGACACTTGCCCAAGGTACCACGCAGTGGGACTGAACCTGGAATCATGTGGTTGGTAAGCAAGCTACTTACCACACAGCCACTCCTGCATGTATATATATATATATATATATATATATATATATATATATATATATATGTGTGTGTGTGTGTGTGTGTTTGTGTGTGTGTGTCTGTGATTGTGTGTGTTTATATGTAAATATTGGTGTGCGCATTTGCTGTTGATGCTCTTGAATTCGAAATTTCTTGCTGAACAATCCACACAAATAATCTGTTTGTAGCGATCAAATGCATGTGCTGCACATTAGCTCACTGTCTCCATTGAATTGACATTACCTGTACAAGTACACAGTGCACACGTCAAATGTAAGTGCACACGTCAGATATCGAAGTGATGGCAAACGCTGACATATGGAATCAATTGCCGTTTCATTCCATTGTTATTCGAAGTTCGTTTGCGTGTGTTGGTCACGCCCGATTAATCAGGCAATATATTGTGGATAAATATGTTACATATATATATATATATATATATATATATATATATATATATATATATATATATATATATATTATGTATGTATGTATATATATATCCACAAAACATCAGCTTGGTTATTTCTCATTGGTGGAGGTGACTCACCTGATTGAACATGCGTCAGACTCAATATTACTCAACCAAACGTTATGATATAATAGAAATCATCCTGACCAGATGTGTTATCCTTATCAAGGAAGAACGACTACTTTGTGATGCTTATTGAATGCATTTGCCTTAGCTCCCAACATCGCTTGACAACCGATGCTGGTGTGTTTACGTCCCCGTAACTTAGCGGTTCGGCTAAAGAGACCGATAGAATAAGTACTAGGCTTACAAAGAATAAGTCCTGGGGTCGATTAGCTCGACTAAAAGGCGGTGCTCCAGCATGGCCACAGTCAAATGACTGAAACAAGTAAAAGAGTAAAAGAGAGAGAGAGTACCCTCTCTCTTTTCAAAGCTACGTATTCCTTACATCCACCTTTCTTTCCCTTACTCGGCGTTTTAAAAATTACTTTTGTGTATGTGTATGTGTGTGTGTGTGTGTATGCATGTATATGACAGCTGTATTAACGTTAACACCCCATCGCCACTCCATACTTGTCGCTTACACAACGTTGTTCTCCTCTTCTCTGATATCAATCACACACACTATGCCACTACACTTCCCTCACACCAACACTCTTACACTCTTCTCATTTTATGATCTAATAACCCAACTCCACTAACGGGCCCATTATAGATTTCTATTGAAATCGAATTAGCTTAAAATTGAACTGGATGTTAGTTTGACATGTATGTAAAGTTTCGTGAAGATTGGTTCACTGGTGTAGGCTGTAAAATTGCTGGCTTCTGGAGAAAATGTTAATCCTTCCTTTCACCTATAACTATCGGTCTTGCAGAGGTAAAACAGTATTTTTCTATATTCGTGATGAGAAACATTGAACGTGAAAGATGTCAATCGCTAAACTAATTCGGTATTATACGTCATTAAAGACAATCAAGTGTTAATATCTTGCAGTAATGTGTCTGGGCTAATTAAATAATGAACCATATTAAATCTACACCGTTATCGCCAGCGTTCATCATCTCCCT
>NC_142945.1:47371254-47373754 GCF_046866305.1 Octopus bimaculoides | reverse complement strand
TTATTGTATAGCTTAGCTGATACATATGTAGTGAATATACGCGACCTGGTAATACCGTCCCACCAGCCTATCTACTTATCTACTCATTTGTCTGTCTACATACATGCCTATTTACCTAACAATCTACTTAGTGATCTACCAACTAGCCTACCAACCAACTGTAACACACACACACAAACGCACACGCACATACACACACAAACACACACGCACACAAGCACACAGGCACACAACAAACACATGCACGCAAATACACACGTATATATCATACATGCGTACATACACACATATTTACTTATCTACTTAGACGTCCGTCTCCGTATGAATCCATATTTTCGTTTTGGGATAAAAGTGTTTCTGTATGTATGTATGTATGTATGATTGTATGTATGTATGTATGCATGTATACGTGTGTGTGTGTGTGTGTGTGTGTGTGTGTGTGTGTGTGTGTGTGTCTGTGCGTGCATGTTCATATATATCATATATATACATATATGGTTCAAAATAGTTCAGAAAACAAAAAACACGGAAGTCAGAGACAGGTGAGGGAACAATCAACAATATTACATTATTTCGACGCTTAGGACAAACGGAAGAGTCTTTGACGTTTCGAGCCGACACTCTTCTCCAGAAAGTGAATAAGGAAAGAAAACGTGGAGAGAGTAAAAAAACGGAGAAACAAAGTGGCACTCAACACATTTGGTAGAAGTTACATATATTATTTAAAAACAGTCAAACTCAGCTACATTCAACTTTAAGTTTCGTAGGCTCGTAGGACGAACCTAACTCGTCAGGCTTCTAGAGACAGAGTATATCTCTATCTCTATGTGTGTGAGGGCGACTCTTCATTTAATATTAGGAACTCTAGTTCGTAATATTAAATGAAGAACCGCCTACACACACACACACACACACTTATATACGTGAGTGTGTGTGTGTGTGTGTGTGTGTATTTATTTAAACGCTGCTAAGCATTTAGTCCTGTCTGATTTTGCCAGCTCACCGCCTTCCCAAACGACATCATTTTAAGCTACATTACACTGCACTCCACTGAACTCCACTCTACATCAATACATAAACAACGACCTTTCAGTATAAACTTCGAACCAAATTGAATGACGGAAATATTGGAATAACTCCAACTACTGAATTACTTGCAATTTCTTTTAGTTTACAGAGAGCATACATACATACATACATACATACATACATACATACATACATACAGACAGACAGACAGACAGACAGACAGACAGGCAGGCAGACACATATACAGATACACTGTATTGGCTTAGAGACCATTACTAAAGCATGCTACATCATAGTGCAACACTACATCAACACTGTATCGCATAACACATTTTACACCAAAATACACTGTATTCCGTCCCCACCACCACCGTCAACGCCACCACCATTTCACATCACAACACTCCGTACTCACGGACATATATGTATCCATGTTTATACTCTTTTAATCTTTCTATTCATTTCAGCTATGTGACTGCGGTCATGTTGGAGCACTATCGCTGCATATAAGTATTATATATATTGGGTTGGTGCATAATTATTGCGGGGTTTTTTTTTTTTCAACAAATTTTATTCAACAAAAACAATAGCAACATGTAACAAAAGCATCTTTAAATGATTATTCCGGAGCATATTCACCATCTACTTCAATTACTGCTTCGCAGGTGCTTGGCAGACGGTCAAACTGTCATTTAAAGATGCTTTTGTTAAATATTGTTGTTGCTTTAGCTGAATAAAATTTGTTGAAATAAAAAGCCGCAATAATTATGCACCAACCGAATATATTATTTATTCTCCGATTTGAAGCGACAATTTTTAAATATAAACGAATGACCGCAAAATGATGAGCTTACCGTAGGGTGAATCGAACCCACAAATCGACGCTTACATGGCTCCTTTCGGGTTTGTTTATAAAAACACTATATATATAATGCTTCCCGCATGGTTCCGGGTTCAGTCCTACTGCGTGGCACCTTGGATAAGTGTCTTCTTCTGTAGCCTCGGGCCCATCAAAGCCTTATGAGTGAATTTGGTAGACGGAAGCTGAAAGAAGCCTGTCGTATATATATATATATATATGTGTGTGTGTGTGTGTGTGTGTTTGTGTGTCTGTGTTTGTCTCCCAGCCATCGCTTGACAACCGATGTTCGTGTATTTACATCCCCGTAACTTGGTGGTTTAGCAAAAGAGACCAAAGAATAAGTTCTGGAGTCGATTTGTTCGACTAGAGGCGTTGCTCCAGCACGGCCGCGGACTGAAACAAGTAAAAGAATAAAAGAATATGCGTGCGTGTGCGCAAGTTTGTGTGTGTGTCGCGTTTTGCTTGATAAAAGATACATCAAAATATAGTAGGCGATATAGATGTAAAGTAATAAACTATTAACATTTTTAAAACAATGGCGTTGAGCTTTTTAGATGACAAACTGGAAATTGCTCTCCTAATATTATTCATGAGATTCTTAAGAATTAA
>NC_142945.1:47341254-47366254 GCF_046866305.1 Octopus bimaculoides | reverse complement strand
CTTAGTGGTTAGCCACATTTAAGTGGCAAATATACTTCACGTATATATATATATATATATTAATGTATGTGTATTGTTTGTGTAAAAGCGGAACTGTAAAGTGTTATCTAAATATCCAATCCAACCATTTTTTGATGTGTCCGTTCGTATGGTTTTGGGTTATAGTGAAATTAAAATGCTAACTAAACAAGTTTAGTATAATATAATACTGTGACTGATGTAGGTCTCCCTGTTGTGATATCACAGCCACTATATTAATTGAATCAGAGATATCAGTGTGTTTGTGCGTGTGTGTATGTGTATGTGTGTGTATTTGTGCGCGTGTGTTTCTATACACATATATATGTGAGTGTGAGAATCCGTATACATATATATATGTGTGTGTGTGTGTGTTTCTGCATATGTTCTTTTAAATTTAGAGAAATCTGGTTGAAACACTTGTGTCTTTGTTATGTTTACATCAAATGAAGAAAAAACTTTTTCCTCCTCCTCCTCCTCCTCACCATCACCACCACCACCAAAACACCTGTCCTATCATCACAACCTCCACCACTGACACAAACCGCCGCACCATCAACATTTTCATCACCATCATCATCACTTCGTCACAACCACTGTCATCATCATCATCATCGTCTCTTCCTCCTCTTCCTCACCCTCTTTTTCATTATCACTATCGTCATCATCATCATCATCGACATCATCATTATTATCATCACCATCCCCATCTCCACCGATAACATTCTCGCCACCACCATTATCCCCATCACCACCACCATCATCATCGTCGTCATCACAACCATCGCCACCACTACCACCACCACCGCCATCATCATCATCATCATCATCATCATCATCATCATCTTCAACATCATCATCATTAGCATCATCGATTTTGCTGTTCTTAATATACGTCAAAGTGTTCGTAAGCATTCAATACAACACGACACTGAATGCCTTGTGGTATTCACTTTCGCCCCTATACATTCAGGATTTCAAACCGCAGCTGTGATCAACAATAATTTCCAGCATAATCAGCACTTTCTACGCTTTACGTGTGTGTGTGTGTGTGTGTGTGTGTGTGTGTGTGTGTGTGTAAGTGTGTATACGTGTGCTATTCCAGCTTATTTTAGTCATTTTATTTTATATTTATATTTTTATTTTTATGTTTTGTTTTCTATAAGCGTAACAAAACATGCCACCAACCACATACATGTACACATATGCATACATACGCATAAATATACACTTATACACACACGCAAATATGGGTAGGTATGCGTGTGTGTATGCATGTACATATATGTGTCATATATATATATATACACACACATATATATATATACATGCATGTATATATATGCATATATATGAATGTATATATACATGTTTGTATGTGTGGGTATATATATATATATATATATATATATATATATATATATATGTATGTATGTATGTATGTATGTATATGTAAATTCGTATGTATGTGCTTCTGTGTGCGTAGGTGTGTATATAATATAAAAATATATATGTGCGTGTATATAAAAATATATATGTGCGTCTATTATGTCTGCATTTGTTTTCTCAATGCCTTCTGTATATCTTCAAAAACCATCAGTGTTCTTTTTTTCTTTCCTTCTAACTGCATAAGTATGCCTTCACACCCACACACACATGATCATAAACACACACACACACACACACACAATCACACGCACGCACACACACACACACATTCACTCACACGCACATATATACGTATCCATGTCGCTTAAGCCAGAAATACATTCAGTTCACAGAAAACTAGTTCTTTCATCTACAAATGTTGAAATGCTTTGCTTCTATCTTTGGTGTAGCACTCTTGTCCAAGACATCGCTCTCTGTGCCGAATACACCCACATAGTCTCAATTCCACACCCTTTCTACATAGACCACACACACACATATACACAGACACATATACATATGCTTATATATATATATATATATATATATATATATATATATATATATATATATATATATATATATATATATGTATGTATGTATATGTATGTATTTATGTTTATACATATATATATATATATCCACATGCATATTTAATTGTTTTGATTGCAATCAGACAGCTGATGACGGCGGTTTCCTTCTACTGAAGCTGTCTGCAGAATACATATATACATAAATACATACGTACATACATATATACATACATACACATGCATACATACATACATACATACATACATACATACATACATACATACATACATATATATATATATATATATATATATATATATTTGTATATGCATAGTTAGTGATCTATCGTAGCCTGAGTCATTATAGCCAAAACAAGCTAAATAACACACACGCACAAGCACACACACACAAACACACAGACATACAGAGACACACACACACATATATACACATACATATCTTAATTTCAAAACAGAAGAATCCCGGGAGAAAGAACAGTTTTTCGATAGACACAATTGATAGCAGATACTTTACACAAGCATTACCGGAATAATATATAAAAAAAGGCTCATCAAACAATCCATGCTCCTCCCATCCGGCAATAAAAAAAGAAAACGCAACACTTCCTATGCATATTCTACACAATGAGCACTTTATTAAAATATGACCACACACTCCGCTGCTGTAAAACATCTGAGACCTCATTAATAACTAAAACGAAGCGGCCAGTTGGCAAAATCGTTAGCACGCCGGACAAGATGCTCAAAGGCATTTCGTCCGTCTACGTTCTGAGTTCAAATTCCACCGAGGACGAGTCTGTCTTTCATCCTTTCAGGATCGATAAAATTAATAGCAGTCGAGCACTGAGTTTCATGTAATCGACTTGCCGCCTTTGTTCAAATTGTCTGGCCTTTTGCCAATAGTAAAAAGGATTAAAACCTAGCATGTTTTATATTTCACATAATTTCCAGCTAATACTATTCAACACTACAACACAGTCGCTTCCCAGCATTAAAATACATAACAAGTTGTTGTTGTTGGCACTCCGTCGCTTACGACGACGAGGGTTCCAGTTGATCCGATCAACGGAACAGCCTGCTCGTGAAATTAACGTGCAAGTGGTTGAGCACTCCACAGACACGTGTACCCTTAACGTAATTTTGGTGTGAAATAGTCGACTTCTATCTGTCTGTCTGTCTGTCTGTCTGTCTGTCTGTCTGTCTGTCTGTCTCTCTCTCTCTCTCTCTATCTATCTATCTATCTGTTTGTCTGTCTATATATCTGTCTATCTATACCCCTTCTCTCTCTCTCTGTCTATCTATTTATCTATCTATCTGTCTGTCTATCTGTCTGTCCGTCTGTCCATTTATCTATCTAACTATCTATCTATCTATCTACATATCTATCACTATGTACATAACATACATATACATACATATATGTGTGTGTGTGTGTATGTGTGTGTGTGTGTTTGTTTGTGTATGTGTGTGTGTGTGTGGGTGTGCGTGTGCGTGTGCGTGTGCATGTGTGTGTGCACTCGTGGCCTAGTGGTTAGGGTATTCGAATCACGATCGCGAAAATAATAAATAAATATTGGTGTCGACTTGTTCGACGCACCCCTTAAAGGCGATGCTGAATTCCAATGACAAATAAATGAAGGATAGGATACAGAAAGAATCACTGAAACATCACTTTACATTGCGAAATAACAATGCTGCATACACCACAAGAACATGGCGGAGCAATAAAAAAAAAATTAGAAGAATTATTAAAATACAATTTTATTAAGAATATTGGTATGACGTAATAATATTGGTTTCTAATTTTGGCACCGTAACACAGAAATATTTGTGAATTTCGTTGCTGAGATAAAAATCACTAAATCAATAAATATTCAATATAGATTCAGCATAAAAGACTTAAAGCAAAGTTTGCAAATACGAATTGATATTCCAGCATCAAATCTCACAAAATTCTACAGAATGTCATAGAATGTCATTCTGAGAGATCGTTTCTCTAATTTCATTGTCCTTTGCCATAAGACATTTTGATTTATGGTATCTTTCAATATTTCTATAACATTATTGTTTCCATTCTTCTCTTGCCATTTCTTCAGCGTTATCGGTCAAAATATGTCATTTTATTGTCGGGTTGTCAGTCTGTTTTGTCTGTTTATTTGTTTGTCTGTTTGTACGTCTATCTTTCCCGCCAGATTATTCCATTAAGACCTTTCTAGATTCGAAGATACAGATCTATATTTTGATATGTACCCATTCCCCACATTTGGGTACATATTCACCACGAATGAAAAGTTCTATTTTCAGCTAAGCTTTTAATTTTTCCTGCGACTAAATCGCGGGATATATATATATATATATATATAGATAGATAGATAGATAGATATATATATATATATATATATAGATAGATAGATAGATAGATAGATAGATAGATAGATAGATAGATAGATAGATAGATAGATAGATAGATATGGGGGTAAAGGATTATTAATTTATCAATAAATTAATAATTAATAATTTTTACCAAGTAGTTCGGTATGTAAGAAACCATTATCTGTAAAGAACTTACATAAAAAAGTTCTTTTAAATTTATAAACATAATTAAGGGATCAGCAACAGTTGCTTCATACCATACCGAAGTGAGTGAGTGAGTGAGTGAGTGAGTCACTCAGTCAGTGAGTGAGTCACTCAGTCAGTGAGTGAGTCACTCAGTCAGTGAGTGAGTCACTCAGTCAGTGAGTGAGTCACTCAGTCAGTGAGTGAGAGCGAGTAAGTGAGAGAAGCAGAAAAAGACAGTGCACGTAATGCGTTCACTGCGATTCTTCCATTAGAATTTCCATTCTCCACAGAATGGTGTTTACAAAAGAGCTCATGTGTCCGTGCGCGTGCTTCTTTATATGAATGTCTTCTCATTGTGAGCTCGGGAGTAGCCCCGATTGTTCGGAAGCGTCCGTAATTGTCCGTGAGGGTTCGTGTGCGTCTTTATATTATTTGGTATGAAATAACAGACGAGATGGTTGAAGAAATTGGGACGGTTCCAAAACGGCGTGAATGAGTTGCTGTATTCCCCTCTGGTCAGTCTGGACATTCCATAAATAATAAACTCTTGGGCGGTACTAGGCCAGGAACAGGAGCATGTATTGGTCAGTGATAAGAGAGAGAGAGAGGGAGGGAGAGAGAGAGAGAGAAAATAAGAGACAGATGGGGAGAGGTGAGAGGTGAGAGGAGTGACATAGACAAATACTTAAAGACAGATAGAGTGTGAGGGAGAGTGAGAGTGAGAGAGAGAGAGAGATTAAAGAAAGAGATATAGACAGAAAGGAAGAGAAGGGAAAAGGTGAAAGGGATCGAACAGAAGGTTACTTAGGGAGAGAGAGAGAAGGAGAGAAAGAGAGACAGAGAGAGACGGAAAGAAGAAATGAGTGAGAGAAAAGAACAGGGGCTAAAATGGGGGGTGAGGTTGGTATAAAAGGAGATTTGTGGGGAGAAGACTAAGAGAGGAAAAAATGGACAATAGAAAGACTGAGGTTTTGTGCGTGTGCGTGTGCGTGTGCGTGTGCGTGTGCGTGTGTGTGTGTGTGTATGTGTGAGTTCGCGCGCGCGATCGAATGTATAAGTGACATGCAAAGGGAGAGGCGGAGGAAGAGGAAGATAAGGATGCAGGGTGGGAGTTGATGACACAATAATTCAGAAATGATGAGAGTTGGACTGAGAGTGAACTGAGGTAGATAGACAGACAGACAGACAGACAGATAGATAGATGGATAGACAGATAGATAGATAGATAGATCGTTAAATAGATATATATACACAGACGGACAGACTGACAGACACACAGATAGATAGATAGATAGATAGATAGATAGATAGATAGATAGATAGGTAGATAGATAGACAGGTAGTAGATAGATAGATAGATAGATAGATAGATAGACAGATAGATAGATAGATAGATAGATAGATAGATAGATAGATAGATAGATGGATACAGAGATGGAGATATAGAGATGGAGATATAGACAGAAAGATACGTACATATCTATGTACATCATACATAATACATTGATACATGCACACGTTCTTACATCATACAATACATACACATGCACACATGCGTAGATATGTACATCCACACACACACACAGATGCACATAGGTATGTCCATACATAGACATGTACAGATAATGGAAACAAACAACTATCATAATAATATTGTATAAGAAGACTATATTAACAACTGGGTCAACACCAGAAGGGTGGGGAAACATTACGCGAATGCAGCGTGATGTGGGATTCCCCCGATTCTTCACTTAAAATATCAGCATGAATTTACGATATATGTCGCATAACAATGGGGAATAATGATATAACAGCAGTAGCAGCAGCAACAGCAACAACAGTAATAACAATAATAATAATAATGATCCTTTCTACTTTTGGTGCAAGGCCTGAAATTTTGAAGGAAGGGGGGGGAGCAGTCGATTAGATCGACTCCAGTACGCAACTGGTACTTAATTCATCGATCTCGAAAGGATGAAAGGCAAAGTTGAGCTCAGAACGGAATTTGAACTCAGAACGTAGCGACGGGCGAAATACCGCTAAGCGTTTCGTCTAGCGTGCTAACGGTTCTGCCAGCTCACCGCTTTAATAATGACGATGATGATGATGATAATAATAATAATAATAATAATAATAATAATAATAATAATAATAATAATAATAATAATAATAATAATTATAATAATAATAATGATAATAATAATATCAGGTGAATAAAGCTTCTCTTTTAGTAATAGCGTATCTAATTAAGAAATATTTCAATAAAAATAAAAGAAAAATGATGTTACAGAGATTTGAAAATATCCTGTTAAAAATAGAGAATTTTTGGAAAATATCTATCAAAAAGCAATGATTACGATACCAAGGTTAAACATATTATGGCGAACAAATGAAAAGATGAATTCACACACACAAAAAGAAAAAAAACGCGAGTATGAAAACAAATAATGGATGGAGGTTAGATTCCATATCTATTTTAAATTAAATCATGAAATTAAAAAAAAAATCTAATCATTCAAGGGTAAAAACTTTTGGAAAGAAACAATATAAAAATGGTTAAACTTTAATCTTGCATTATTTCGGCCATCATTTTTATGAAATATATATCAGTTACTAATCAATACAAATAAACAAAGAATATTGACGGCGAGGAACGTGTTTTGTATTGATCCTATTAAAACCAGGTCATATACTTAATAACTGTTATGAGTTGCAGAAATGATTCAAACACTTTATGGACATACATACATACATACATACATACATACATACACACACACACAAAGTCTGTCATACCGGCCATGACGAAGGGAAATAGCCCTGAAACTCGAGTCGCCTTTATATATTTATATTTATATATTTGATCCTTTATATTGAACACTCAATATTTCATCTACATTCAATACTTTCTTTCATGGTGCCATCCATTTTTATTTTATTTTATTTTATATTATATGTTGTATATTATATTATATATTGTATATTCCATATTCTATACCCCACATTGGTTCTGCAGGAATATAAATAAAACATAAAAAAACAGACAGTGTTGGAACTCTTTTAAACAAAATAATATATTCCTCTATACACAATCATACAAAAAAACCCACCTTTTTTGTATTTATTTTTACTCGCATATATATATATATATATATATATTCCTATATATGTTTTTCTCTCTCCTTTTCTTTTTCCTCTCAATCCTTTCTGTCGAAGGGCGTAGGTTCGAAACGTCAAAGACTTGTTCATTCTTTTCGACCGTCAAACTAATACACCTGCTTGTTATTCCTTCACCTGTCTTCGTCTTTTGCTTTCTGTAAATTAGATGTATATCTATATATATGTATATATATATATATATATATATATATATATATATATATATATATATATATATATATATATATATATATATATATATATATATACATATACATATATAGTGAGAATTTACAAAAAAAAACAAAAGACGAAAACGGGTGTATAAACAACAAACAGATGTATTAGTTTAACGGTCGAGAAGTGATAAAGTCTTTTACATTTCGAGACTATGCTCTTCGACAGAAAGGAACACAGAGTGATATATACACACACACACACACACACACACACACACACACGCGCGCGCAACGATACACACATGCATTAAAATACAGTCAGAAACGCACGTACACACGTACTCACGCATGCACACAAACACACACACGCACGCATACGCATACTCGTTGAGTTTTATACGATAAAGGTACGCAGCGACCTCAAAGTTTCGTATTGTGTGACTTCATGAGACTGTAAAAGTGAAAAAGTACGTACTCTAAAGTACGTACTCTAAAGTACGTACTCTAAAGTACGTACTCTAAAGTACGTACTCTAAAATATTGAGTAATCCTTCACTTCGATACTAATTGGTTGTCAAATATATCATTTATCAAAACAAGAAACAAATATATGTGTATGTGCGTGTGTGTTTGCGTGGACGCGTGTGTGTGCGTGTGTGTATAAATATATATATATATAACCATACATATATTACATATATACATACATAGATACATACATATATATATATGTTTGTTTGTATGTATGTATGTATGTATCTATGTGTTCGTGTAATACGCTGTTTTCATCGATATATATAGCGGCAAACGAGCAAACATTTGAAACGGAAATGATGAAACGGTGCGGTGATCTTGAAACTAAGTCACTTATGATATTTGTTCCGCACAAATTGTGCACTCATTCCCTTGACACTTTCACCATGGTAATTGCATTGAACCAGAGATAACCTGTCTGTTGTAAGTTTCTAATATGCAGCTCTTGGCGCTGGTGTCCACAAATTTTGAAATGGAGAGTAAATAAGTGAATATAATGACTCATGGTGAAGTGTGAAATAAAATTGACACACATATAGGTGAGAAAAAGAGACACTAACATATATATATATATATATATATATATATATATATATATATATATATATATATATATATATATATATGCATATATATATATACAGGGTGATTCAAAAGTCGGCATACATAGGAACAATTTATTTTTTTATAAGAAACTGCTATTTTTTTTTATTTAGCTGTTTCTTATAATAAAAATAAATTTTTCCTATGCATGATGACATTTGAATCACTCTATATATATATATATATATATATATATATATATATATATATATATATATATTACTATGATTGACCGTTGATTGAACACTATTCAATTTTTTTCTCCGTGTTTTTCTCCTTGTCTCCGTATTCTTTCTGTTGAAGAGCATAGCTCGAAACGTTTAAAGACTTTCCGTATTCCCGAGCGTCATACTAATACATCCTTTTGTTGTTTACACCACCTGTCCTCGTCTGTTGTTGTTTTTTTCGTACATTCTCCCATATATATATATATATATATATATATATATATATATATATATATATATATATATATATATATATGTGTGTGTGTATTATGTATGTATATATGTGTATATACACATATATACATACATATATATGTGAGCGTTAAGAAAATGAAGGACAAAGAAAGCAAGCGAGATTGGGGAAATAAGAGCTTAACAGGTAGAGAGATACAAGAAGGATAAGAGAGAGTTATGGATATATTTGTATATATTGTGTGAGAGAGAGAGGGTTGAGCGTGAGAGAGGGAATAAGAGAGGTAGAGAAAGTTTGGCTGGGGAAAGGGAAGTAAGTGCAAGAATTCGATCGATTAACTCCGTGTCTTACAAAATCGATTGTTTTTACCATTCTCTTCGTAATTGGAACCATTTCAAGAAAATGATGAATTGTGAAAATGTAGAGAGACATGTGTAGCATTTTATTTTCTTTCTCCCACATTCTTCATATCAAATACATACATACATAATACATACATACATAGAAAGATAGATATAGATATAGATATATATATATACGTATATATATATATATATATATATATATATATATATATATATATATATATATATATATATATATATATATATATATATAAAAATTTCTACGGATATACTGATTTTTACATATACATATTACACACACACATATAAATACATATATATATTTATGTATAATATATAGGCATACACTCATGCATATAAAATAAATGTACGTGCAGGTATGTACGTATGTATATGTGTATATATATATATGTGTGTGTGTCTATCTCTCTATCCATCTATCTATCTATCTATATATATGTGTGTGTATGCATGTATATACATATGTATATATATATCATGCATACACATACACAGATACATACGGACATGCATATACATACGTGTATATATATATATATATATATATATATATATATATATATATATATATATATATCATAAGTGTGTGCCAGTGTTTTGTTTTAAAAACTGTTTTACAAGAATCTTCATGTAAAACCGTGTGTTGACACCGATATCATTGTACTCTGAGTTAAGGTTCTTTTTTTCTCATTTTGCCAATAAAGACGTGAACAGGTTATAGTTCACTTAAGTTTTATTGTTAGGTAATCAATTAATCGATTAGTCATTGATTAATTATAGCCACCGATATGTTTACAACACATCTGTGGCCTTTTCAATGATTTCAATGACTTCTCATTCTGCAAGTAATTTTCGTTTCTTCTGGTCTTTATTACCTTGTCAATCGTCATCTTTAGAGTGTCAGATATAAGTGAGCGTGCGTACCTGAGTGTGTGTGTGTGTGTGTGTGTGTGTGTGTGTGTGTGTGTGTGTGTGTGTGTGTGTGTGTGTGTGTGTGTGTGTGTGTGTATGTGTGTGTGTGTGTGTGTGTGTGTGTTTTGCTGTTTTGTCTTCGTTGTCTCTTATTTCATTTTATATTTTCGTATGGCAGAATCGTTAGCACGCCAAAATAAAGAAAAAACAAGAAAAATAATGCGTAACGGCATTTCACTGGTCTTTACGTTCTGTCTCCGACTTCGCCTTTCATCGTTTCGGGACCGATAAATTAAGTACCAGTGAAACACTGGGGTCGATGTAATCGACTTATTCCGTCGCCCAAAATTACTGCCCTTGTGACAAAATTTGAAACCATTATTATTATTATTATTATCATTATCATTATTATTATTATTATTATTATTATTATTATTATTATTATTATTATTATTATTATTATTATTATTATTATTATTATTATCATTATTAAAGCGGAGAGCCAGCAGAGTCGTTGGAATGCTGCACAGAATTATTTGCGGCATTTCTTCCGGCTTTATGAGTTCAGATTCCGACCAAGTCTACTTCGCATTTCGTCCTTCCAGGAAAGACGAAATAAAACACCAGGTGTGCACAGGAGATCGATGTAATTGACTAGGCTTCTCTCACCACCAAATTTCAGGCCTTGTGCCTATAATAGAAAGAATTGTTGTTGCTGTTGTTGTTGTTACTTTACTATATCTTCAACAACAAAATATGGAATTAGAAATGGGGAAAAGAATTAGTAGAAACCGATATGATAAAGATGAGATTGTACAGTGTTCTTCCGCACAAAGAGTAAACGTAGACTGGCGGAGACATAGAAACTTCTTGTTTCATCGGTCATATTGCTTTTACAAAATCCGTAAAACCGTTTTGCGGAAAGTAATTATAGTATACTGAAATAATGAGGAAAATAATTCTGTGGAATTTGTTCAACGAATAATTCTTTCTAAATACCAATTCTCAGCACAATGCATAACAAATGGTTAGGACCGCCCTCTCGTTAAATCGTCTCATATTTATCTGTAGGTCAGCATCCATTATGTCCTTTAACTTCCTGTTTAAGTTTCTGCTCTTGGCTGTAGTATGTTATATATCAAACACGTTGAACACACGCTTAACAATGAAAGGTTGACGTATGTATGTATATATATATATATATATATATATATATATATATATATATATATATATATATACATACATACATATAGAAATTCAAAACCAAAATGATGTATATGTGTGTGTGTGTGTGTGTGTGTATGTATGTATGTGTATGCATGTATATATATATATATGTGCGTGTGTGTGTATAGAAAAATTTAAAGCCAAAATGATGTATATACATATACATCATATATAGTTACACGTATTGATGTCTATATTAAGAGAATGCTTCTCCAGTTTTGGTTTTGGTTTAAAAGCATCTGATAAAAGAAAATGTGTGTTTCATTCGATAAAATCCTGTGGAAAAATCCGCATCTGGTTTTACTTACGATGTTGGATGATGTAGTTATATTTTGTATTTCTCAGTTGTACATAAGTTGCATCTCTATGTCACTGCATTATATTGACTCTCTTCACTATGCTTTATTTGATAGTGGCATCGTTGATACCTATACTTTTAAGTGCCCATAGACACACAGATACATATGTTCACATAAACACGCGCACACATATGTACATATATATGAATATTTATATTATAGACATACATAGACAGATACGCTCGCACGCACGCGCACACACACAAACACACACACGCCGAAATACACACGGACAACTATATTGCGATAATTATGAGTGTAAGCTACTTATACTGTACTGTCTAAATGAATGTGTATGCTGTATGTGCCGGAGTTTAAGTGTGTTTCCTGTAAGCCCAAGATATTCCATATCAATTTCAATCATACATTATTTCTATATTTTTCATAGATATTTTCCATCAACGTATTTGTTTACTGTGTCCCTACTATACAAGAAGAAGAGAGAAGTCTATACCAGTCCCAATACTGCGTCCCTACAATATCAATACCAATAAACACACACGTACACACGCACGTACATACACATATTTATGCACACACCTAAACACACACACATATATATACACATGAATATTTCTATACATCTGGTTGTCTAACTCTTAACATCTCTCTACCTATCTATCTATCTATCTATCCATCTATCTATCTATCTATCTATCTATCTATCTATCTATTACTTTACCTAACAAATAGGTTTGCTACGTTAAATTATGAGAACAATGCATTGAATACCGAATTACCCAATCAAAACTAGATTTCCTTTCATCTTCAAATATTAAATCTACTTCAATATCTACTTATTTCAACTCAATTCTCATTCCACCTCTTCGTGTCTCTCTTCCTTCCGTTCTCTTTCACTTCGCATTTCCTACTTTTCTTTCCGCCTCTCTCTCCATTCTTTCCCTCTTTCTCTTCTCTCATCCTGTATTTCTCTCCTCTCTCTACTCTCTATTTCTCTCTTTTATCTTCCACCTTTTCTGTCTCTTTTTGACTTATCTTCGTTCTCTCTCTTCACCTTTTTTCCTCCTATTTCACTCTTTATCTCTACTTTAACAGAATATATGGAAAACGAAGCTAAGACGAAGTTTAGCGAATCAGAAAGAGATATAACGAGAGGATGGGGAGTTAGCGTATGCAGGTATGCTGGAAGGGGAGAAAGACATGTTTATGCATTTCTATGGGGAGGAGGAGTTATATCTAAAAGAAAAGGAGACAAAAGCATGTGTGAAGAAGAAGGAGGAGGAGGTGTATTCTTTATATATATATATAAAGTTTCAAGTTTCAAGCCTTATGCTCTCAGCATGCAAGACTAAATGCAGAATCCATTAAATACACTGGACCTGGAGGGACTGCAATCCCAGAGGCAGAGACAGTGCGAGACCTGGGCATCTACATGAGTAATAATGCATCCTTTCATGTTCATGTTGCTAAATTGTCAATGAAATGCAGGCGACTAACCGGATGGATTCTAAGGACTTTTAGAACAAGAGATCAGGAAACCATGATGGTGCTCTGGAAGACACTTGTTCTAAGCCACTTTGACTATTGCTCTCAGCTATGGTCACCAACCAGTGTCAAATTAATCTCAGAACTTGAGGCAATCCAACGAAGCTACACGAAGAAGATAGCCTCTATGCAGCATACAAGCTATTGGGAAAGACTCAAGAGATTAAGACTCTATTCCTTAGAGCGTAGACGAGAAAGATATGCCATAATATACATCTGGAAGATCCTCGAAGGAATTGTCCCAAACTTTGGCATCGAAAGTTACACTAATACAAGAACTGGACGCCATTGCATAGTGCCAAGGACTCCAAATTTGCCATCAAGATGTAGGACAAGATACTGCAATAGCCTGGGCTTCAAAGGTCCACAGCTCTTCAATATCCTCCCGAAGGACCTGAGAGACCTGCATGCGGTGGATGTAGGTGTCTTCAAGACAAGGCTGGACCTCTTCCTGTCAGGTGTCCCAGATGAACCAACTTCACGGCAGGAGGCGCAGATGAGAGCAGCTGCATCAAACTCTCTCATGCACCAAATGTCAATTCCTGAAGTAAAATTCATGAAGTAAAATTGTGTAGCAACACCAAGTGGCGGTGCCCCAGCATGGCCACAGCTCATGAGCTGAAACTAGATAAAATGAAAATGAAAAATGAAATATATATATATATATATTTCATTATATTTTAATATGTTTTATATTCTTTTCTTTTTTCTGTGTATATATATATTTTTTGTATGTATATTTGTAAGAAAAAAAATATTCTGATATTTAAGCAACCAGTAAAACATATATTTTTCAGTTAGAAAACGGCTACGCGAAGCTTGAAACTCATATCAGAGTAACTCACTATAAACATTATTATTAAGATTGAAATAAAACTTATCCCCTTAAAAAATGCTATCTCTACTCATTTTTTCAACCACACACACACACACACACACACACACACACACACACACACACACACACACACACACACACACACACACATATATATATATATATATACATATATAAGTACGCATGTATGTATATAATGCACTCACACATGTATTAACATACAGTCAAATGTGTATGTAAGCACCTTTGCGTTGCATGTATGTATTTATCTAAAAATGTCAGTCTGCGTTTCTGAGCGTGTATGTGTGTGTGTGTGTGTGCGTGTATGAGTGTGTGCGTGTATGTGTGTGTGCGTGTGTGTGTATACATATATATGACCTGGTCGAAAGGTTTAACATTGCTAGGTCATAATCAGCATGACTCAATAGAAGTGACCTTAGTTATGGTGACCTTTTGGCGATCACATGACTCATTACCTGACTGTCTCTCTGTATCTCCAAGGATTACCGCCCAATACATGTTTAATTCGATTCATGACGAAGACGGCGACAACGACAACGGAGTTGCATATATATATATATATATATAAGATGGATGCTCAATATATTTAGTGTAAATATTTCATAAGAAAATTAAACTTCATTAGTCGTAACTTTGAATTTCACGTTGTCGATTATGCAAAAGACTGGAAAAAACTGGAAAAAATATTCGCAAGCACATAGAGATATGAGTAATGTTACAGAAAATGTGATCGTTTGAATTATTATGTGCCAATCGCGTGATATATTTATCTATTCACATGCCAAATTGTATGATATTTTCCTGTCTTCTGTATGATGAACAAAGAAAACAAGAACGCAATAAAAATGGCTATTTTTAATAAATTTTTGGTGGTAACGAATAACTGAATTTTGTTATTCTTTGTGAGACTAGCTTTCATGGTATGGAAAATTGACCTATGTTTGAAATACATTATCTTATTTTGGAACGTTTTCAATAGATGATGTTAGACGTATTTGTAAGAGTTAACCAGCTTCGATCTTCCGCTCAGAACTATAGAAAAAAAAAACATAAAATATATTTTTTCGAGAAACAAAAACCACACTTTCTCGATCCATTAATATAGTGGAGAGATGTGTGTTCTATTATGGACCAGCAGAGTTTATTATTGTTTAAAATTATCATCCATTAAATCACACATATACATGTCATTCTAATGCGCTAGTTTATCGAACTAGGGTCCGTTTACGAAAACAAAATAGCTATAAAGAGCCTACTGAAAAAGTCTCTTTATAAAAGAAACTCTCGTAAAATAGGCTCTAAGGACCAGACTGGAATAAACAGTGGAATAGGATCGATTAAAAGCCTTTAACCCTACCCTACCCTAGCCACACTTCAATGACTAAAGTTAGGAATGAATTAATCCCTAATAATATCTGTCATATTTTTGTATAAATTTCATGTATAATTTCTGTAATTTCCATCTAAAGCGTTTATATTTAATTCATGTACTTTATATAAAATACATCTAATTTGAATGTATCAGTCATGACTTAAGGCGGTAGAATCGGTAGCACGCTGGACAAAACGCTTGGCGGCATTTCGTCTCTCATTACATTCTGAGTTCTAATCCCACCGAGGTCGACTTCGCCATTCATCCTTTCAGGATGGATGAAATAAGTACCAGTTGAACACTGGGGTCTATATAATCGACTTGTCCCCGCTCTTGAAATTGCAGGTCTTGTGCTAAAATTTACACGGCATCACACATGCGCAAAAGCACAAATACCAACTTACAAGTATTACAAGTACACAAACGCACGCATAGACACACACGTACACATAATACACGCAGATTCACACGCATAAGCACATACCCAAAACAGGCATACAAATACGAAGTCACACAAGATTACATACTTGCAAACATACACATACACGCACACACACACAAATACGCACACATACGCAAACACACAGGCACACAAAAGTATATTGGTTAATGATATGGCGATGGAAAACATCTAACCACTGTGTAATCTTAATACAGCACAATATAACACGTCTCCGAACAATACCGAACCATACCCAACAATGCACAACAATGATGACCAAATGGGATTACACCTTTACCCAAAGATTGCTATATTCATCTCACCGCTAGTCTCACCTATAAATAATCAATATATACATTAAATACTCGGATGTCAGATAATACAGCTAATTATAAACATACATCTTCTTCGAATGGCTTTGTTGCTTTCTCAGATCGTCAATCGCTAATCTTTCATTTTCACAATCTGTTGCTTTTAGTTGTTGCACACGTGACAATAGGTGCCGCTTCATTTATTGTTTGGTTTAACTCGGAGCCCGATCCCAAGGATGATGTTTACACACACACAAACACACACACACACATGTGTAAACGTATATATGTATGTATGCATGCATGTATATATTACGTATGTATGCAAGTATATATATAGCCAATAAGTAACAAAGATGTCAAGGTATTAATAATGCATTACGGCTGTAATGCATTAATGCCTTGACATCCTTGTTACTTACCTGTTTTTTATTCACCTTACTTGGAGGTGTGCGGATAATACCGGACTGAGTTGGTGCCCCAACTTAAGTACCTAATTCAATTGAATCTATATATAAATATATACGTTTATGTTTGTGTATACATATATGTTTATATACTTGTATATATATATATATATATATATATATATATATATATATATATATATATATATATATATATATATGTCTGTCTATCTGTCTGTCTGTCTGTCTTTCTCTCTTTCTCTCTCTCCCTTTCTCTCTCTCTCTCTGTATATATGTGTGTGTGTGTGTGTGTATGTATACACAGATACAGATGAATAGATAGATAGAGAGAGAGAGAGAGAGAGAGAGAGAGAGACAGACAGACAGACAGACAGACAGACAGATAGAAAAGTGGCGAAATCAGTACAGTGGTGTGCCTTTAAGAATAATGGGAACCTCATTAAGAGATATTTGTTTATTTGACGAGGCCACCAAAGCTGCTTCACCTGATAGTGTACTGCCTGTTTTTTTGGGGGTTTTTGCTTTAAGTAAGACAGGACATTTTAGAGTTACAGAGAGAAACTCCAATGAATATCTATTTTTAAGAGGTTTGTAGCATTTATGTAATTATAACAATAATGATAACAAGAAAAACAACACCAAAACCTAGAATATTAATAATAAAAGTATTGTCTGTGTGGTGTTATATAACCTGAGAGTGATTCATTTAAACGATCCAGTGTTAACAAGACCATCACCGGGAAAATGAAGGAATAATAATAATAATAATAATAATAATAATAATAATAATAATAATAATAATAATAATAATAATGGTAATTAATAATAATAATAATAATAATAATAATAATAATAATAATAATAATAATAATAATAATAATAATAATAATAATAATAATAATAATGATAATAATAATAATGATAATAATAATAATCGTGAACATACCCAACATCAACTGAAATTAAAATATATTGGTAGGGAATATGGAGCATAAATCTTCTACACAATATCAAAGTGCACTGGATCTGAACGGAAAAAGAAAAGATATATAAAGATATATATCCCACCATAGCGGCCAATGAAGTCACATATTCATACTCCTATTCGCTATGGTTGCAATGCCATTTTTAGTTTTTGTAATTCCATCTCTGAACAGGTACACTTGCACTAAAAGGCTTTGCTGTTTCTGTTGTCGGTATAAACAGAAGAAATGGTTCCAGTAAGAACACGCTGAACACTTTATTTCTGTGTAATTATAACAATCTGAATATCTTCTCTCTCAATGATATGTCTTTCTAAATATTTACATTATGGAACTAAAGAGTTTTCCTTTCAAGTAACATTAGCACAAAAAATATATAAATATATATATAGGGTTAACTGAAAATCCTTTTTAAAAAAGACTCTTGCAACATAGGTATACATTCAAACATTCAGAAAAACCCTCTTGCCGCCTCTCTGTCCAGATATATCTGGCATTTAAAAGATTATTTTATTAACAAATTATAAATCTATTAGCTCATTACAGAACATGCAACACTCAGCATTAATGTTTCAACACGTGATGAACTCTCTCTCTCCCTTTTATTCCTCCTCTCTGTCCCTTATCTCTCCTCTCTGTCTCTCCCTCTTTCCCTCTCAGGAAAGCGCTATTCTATTAGTCCTTTGCAATTCTAGATAAAAGAATCGAATTGGTGAATTCTTGTTGATACTTGACTTGCTATTAACCGCTATTAGCCGTCGTTGTGTTGTAAAGATTACTTCCCAACCACATATCTCCGGGTTCAGTAAGTGTCTTCTATAATCTCGGGCTGACCAAAACCTTGTGAGTGAATTTGGCCGGTGGAAACTGAAAGAAGCCTGTCATATATATGTATGTATATATGTCTGTGTGCACACCATTGTGTTTGTGTTTGACCCTCACCTCGCTTGACAACCGGTGTTGTCAGATGAAGTGTCTTGCTTAAGAACATAACGCACCACTCGATTAAGGAATTGAAACCACGATCTTGTGTTCGTAGGTGCAACATCCTAGCCATAAGGCAAAGTGCCCTCTTGTTTTAGAATAGGTTTCCTTATAAACTATTTGATTCTTCAAACGTTTGAATAAACGGCAACGTATATCTCTGAATCACAGATTTACGAATAAAGACGTTCATGGAACAATCATATGTAAATATTTTTGAATATGTATGTATGTCATTGTTCAGTTATATTTCAAGATTTCTTGCCAATAGAGAAAAAAATTGGTTTCTAACCTAGATCCAAGGTTCCTTCATTGGAATTTCAACATCAACAACAGGGAATGTATGTATGTATGTATGTATGTATGTATGTATGTATGTATGTATTCTCATGCATATACTTGCACATATAGACATGCTCATATATATTTAAATGATAAATTTCTGGTAAGTTTTACAGATTTTTTACAGTTCCAGTGATGGATTGGATCTGTAGTTTTCGAATTAGCTTTCTCCTTTCTGGTTTTGAGAAGCCTAATGGATGTATATATGTATGTATGTATGTATGTATGTATGTATGAATGTATGTATGTATGTATGTATGTATGTATGTATGTATGCATGCATGCATGCATACATACATGTATGTATGTATGTATGTATGTACGGCTGTACGCACGTATACTCAAAAATATACTCATGTGGCTAGGAAGTTAGTTTCTCATGAACGGTGTTTAATCTTTGTGCAGTCGGCTTTGGACGAGTATTTCTGCAGATGCCACAAATTGAGAAATTTCTCTTTGAGAGCAGGAAGATGTATAGACGCTAAATGCATATGTACATTTTTTTATCTTTTATCTTTTACTTGTTTCAATGTTCTAACTGTGGCCCAGGTGGAGCACCTCCTTGAATGGTCTTTTTATCAAAGAAATCTATCCCAGAGCTTATTTTTAAGCTTAGTATTTATTCTACCGGTCTCTTTTGCCGGACCGCTAAGTTACGGTTTCTCAAACGGTGATGTGGGGCGAGGACAAATATAGACACAAAGAGGCACAAATATATACATACATATATATATATATATATATGTGTGTGTGTGTGTGTGTGTGTGTGTGTGTGTGTGTGTGTGTGTGTGTGTATAAATGCTAGCCTAAACGCATAAACTCATCTACACACGAACTCAGACTCACGAACACGCACATATGTACACAATATTCCCATACACATGTAAACTGGAACAATACTGAATACCTTGGAATGGTTTCGCATCAAACTGTAAAGTTGCCAACAAAGATAAGTTATCACCTTTCAGTAATTAACTCGAGATGAAAGTATATTGTAAAATGACATTATCAGATAAAAGAACGTTATCAGATAGGCATTATCTGTGGGGAACAAATTATCAGATAAAAAGAGTTTTTCTCATAGAATTTCGTGCTATCTTTGTTGATAATTATCTTGAAACTCAAGTACCAGTTCTTCACACTCAAACACCACCAATATCTACATAATTGCTCGAGTTCCCCTCAAAATTTTTTCAATATGTTATAGATTTTATGGAGGCGCAATGGCCCAGTGGTTAGGGCAGCGGACTCGCGGTTTCGATTCCCAGACCAGGCGTTGTGAGTGTTTATTGAGCAAAAGCACCTAAAGCCCCATGAGGCTCCGGCAGGGGATGGTGGCGAACCCTGCTGTGCTCTTCCACCACAACTTTCTCTCACTCTTTCTTCCTGTTTCTGTTGCGCCTGTAATTCAAAGGGTCAGCCTTGTCACACTGTGTCACGTTGAATATCCCCGAGAACTACGTTAAGGGTACACATGTCTGTGGAGTGCTCAGCCACTCGCACGTTAATTTCACGAGCAGGCTGTTCCGTTGATCGGACCAACTGGAACCCTCGACGTCGTAAGCGACGGAGTGCCAACAACAATAGATTTTATTTATTGAATAGACATGACGCCGACACGGTATCAATAGCTACGTGCAGCGATTTCATTTTAAGTCATAGTACTGATTTTTTTTTTTATTCCTACGTTAATAAATTAAAAAAAAGAAGCAAAGTTTCTTGGAGAATTTACTACAGAATTTTGCTCCCACCGAAATTGCTAGCCTTATTCATTTTGTTTATCATGCACAAGTACGTGAATACCATTATTTTATTTATTTTAGAAAAATTTAGGCATGTCTTTGACAATTCCAGGGAGGGTTGAACTTATTTTGTGCGTGACCCTTAGCTCATACTGCATATCTATCTATCTGTCTATCTATCTGTCTGTCTGTCTGTCTGTCTCTGTCTATCTATCTATCTATCTATCTATCTATCTATCTATCTATCTATCTATTTATCTATCTGTCTATCTACATATATATATATATAATATACAGACACACATCCGTATAAGGGTGAAGGATATATATTAAGAATACGTGTGAGCTTTTCGTTTAAATACTCAAGAGGGAAGTCTTTTAACCAGCTTTACATGAAGTCGCTCACATTTCCAAGAGATATTTCGAGTTATAGAATTAACTTCCGCTCTTCCTCCGTTGATCGTGTCTGCTAATACTTAAATCACAGATCATCCATCCTTAATCCCCTTGGCTTACGAATATAAACAATAAACCAGCCCCCATCTCCCACGTTTATTGCAACATATGTTGACTTGAAATACATTGAATATGAAGTCTAATGGGGATAAAGAAATGGAGCTATTGTCGGAGTGTCTGTCTATGTACCTTGCTGTGTATGAAAGTGTGTAAGCGTGTGTGAGTGTTTGTACGAATGCACGTGTGTGTGTGTGTGTGTGTGTGTGTGCGCGCGCGTTAGAGTGTGTTGTGAGAAAGTCTGACACAGAACCTGATGGAGAAAGAGAAAAAAGTGACACAGAGGGAAATGGAGACAGGTGAAGAGAAAAGAGAAGATAGGAAATCGGTAGATCGATAAAGAGAGAATCAGAGATAGAGAGGGAGGTGGGGTGGAGGAGGAAATCAAAAGAGTGAGATTGCGTGTGTAAGAAATAAAGAGAATGAATGACACATGCATACATACATACATATATACATACATAGACACAAATGCATACATATATGTGCACAGATATATATTTACATCCTACACATGCATATGTACATATATGTATGTGTGTGTGCATATATATATATATATATATATATATATATATATATATATATATATATATATATATATATATATATATATGTATGTATGTATGTATGTATATATACGTAAATATATATATATATACATACATATATATATATATGTATATATATATGTACATACATATATATATATATATATATATATATATATATATATATATATATATATATATATATTCATGAGCATACACATATACAACATACACACACAAACATATATAGATAGATAAGAAGACAGATAAGGGAGAGGGAGAGAGAGAGAGAGAGAGAGAGAGAGAGAGCGTAGTAAATAGAGGGGTGAAAACGACAGAGAATGAGAGAGGGTGGGAAAGGGTGAGAGAAAGAGAAATTTTTTTCGAAGAGAAATAAGTCGAGAAGACATCAGCAAATACATGAGAAAAAAAATCAATAAAAAAATAGAACAAAATGCAAACATACTTAAAAAACACATGACTGAATATATAACAAACACATAAAACAAATGCATAAATCAAATACAGAAAACAAATATACAAAATCCACATTACAGTGTCTATTCATGTGTGCGTGTGTGCGTGAGTATATATATATATATATATATATATATATATATTATAATTGAAAATAAACATAAAAATATATTTAAAATGGAGGCAAATATTTAAGGCGACAGATAAATAGATAAACAAACTGTGACGTAATGACGATATCATGTTTGCTGTTAGCGTTGAAGTCATTTGGGAAAAGAGAAACTCTTGGAAGTTTCTCTTTGATATCGAAGATCAGAAATAAATTTTGCAACAGATTGCGATTGTGGATTCTGTAATTGAGCAAAGAATTGAGGTCTGACCTCGTTCGGTTACACCTAGTTAAAATAGTATTGTTCATATATTTCCAACCGCAGTTGAAAACTTAAATAGGTATTTATTGTGGTAAATAACACACTTGTACATATACTGGTTTTAAGTTTGAGCACAAGGCCAGCAATTTCAGGGTAGGTGCTAAGCCGTTTACATTAACCTCAGTGCTCCATTGGTATTTAATTTATTAACGCAGAAAGGAAAAGCCGACCACAACGGAAATTGAACTCAGGACGTAAAAATGGATAAAATGCCGCTGAACATTTTACCGGCGTGCCAACGATTCTGCTAGCTCGCCGCCTTAACACTCTTACATATTAATAATCCTTTATCAGTATGAAGATTATGAAGGCACGTAACCTAGTGATCAGGATGTTACACTCAAGATCATGGTTTAGGTTTCCGGACCCGGCGGTGGGTTGTTTTTACGCGAAAGACTTCCTTTCTTATTGCTCTGCAATCCCTTCGACATTTGACGTGTGACGCATCCTGCACCTGTACAGACAACGTTACTATATATATACAAAAATACATACATACATACATACATACATACATACATACATACATACATACATACGTAATTAAATTAATCAATGCAATTGCTCTTTAATTGTTATTTATATTACAACTGTCTGGAATTTCTTCTCGACCGAATTCGAGAAACTTTTTCATGAAATATTCATATGGGAGTAAAATAATTTACCTGCACTGTGTACAGAGCACAATTTATTGAGCAGTCGTCTGCTTTGGGGGCAGACGATAATGGCAGATGTAAGACGTTGTTTCAAATAGATTTTAACATATTCATTGAAAAGAATGAAACAAATGAAGTATGCGGGTGGTATGCGTGTAGTTTATTCATGGATTTCAAATGCCGGAATGGCATGAATGCATGATGTGGAATGTGTAGATAAGTGTATAGATGTGTGTATAATAAGTTACGAAGTTACAACGTGTGAGGGTATACGCATGTGAGCTTGTGCTTGTTGAAACATCTACGTAGGGATACCCAAACCAACACACACGCACACATACACATACGTATACATATAGATGTATGTGTTTGTAACTCTGTGTGTGTGTGTGTGTGTGTGTGTGTACGTGTATATGTGTGTGCTTGTGCATATATATTATCTATCTATCTATCTATCTCTCTCTCTCTCTCTCTCTCTATATATATATATATATATATATATATATATATATATATATATAGAGAGAGAGAGAGAGAGAGAGAGAGCATACATACACACATACAACATATATACATACATACACACACATATTCTTATGTGTGCAAGGCGGCAAGATGGCCGAATCGTTGCTGCGCCGAACCGAATGCTTCGCGGTATTTCGTCCATCTTTACATTCTGAATTAAAATTCCTCCGAGGTCGACATTGTTTTTCGTCCTCCCGAGGGAATCGACTAGCCCCCACCCGCGAAATTTTTGGCCTAATGTCAAAATTTGAAACCAATACGTATATTTGTGGACGCATGTGCGTAGGCTCTGATGAAGCTATAAAGTATTACTCAGACACTCAGCTACGACTCCATTGCGTCTTATAGTAGCAGAAACAGCTCTAAGCTAATGAAGTTCATAAGATAACTGTTTATTTCTTTGCCATCTTATCATATATATATATATATATATATATATATATATATATATATATATATATATGTGTGTGTGTGTGTGTGTGTGTGTGTGTGTGTGATTTATGTGTATGGTTTATGTGTATATGTACATGATGTATG
>NC_142945.1:47326254-47336254 GCF_046866305.1 Octopus bimaculoides | reverse complement strand
TCAGGTGTTGAAATGATGGCAGAGCAACGTGAGATGAAGTGTTTAGGATTTGAAACCACGGTCTAGCGATCGTGAGTGCAATAGCCTTACCACTAGGTTATGCGCCCTCGTGTATATATTAACATATATATTCTTTTATTCTTTTATTTGTTTCAGCCATTTGACTGTGGCCATGCTGGATCACCGCCTTTAGTCGAACAAATCAACCCCATGACTTATTCTTTGTAAGCCTAGTACTTATTCTATCGGTCTCTTTTGCCGAACCACTAGCATACGGGGACGTAAACACACCAGCATCCGGTTGTCAAGCGATGTTGGGCGGACAAGCACAGACACACACACACACAACACACACACACACACACACACACACACACACATACACACACATATATATATAAATACGACGGGCTTCTTTCAGTTTCCGTCTACCAAATCCACTCATAAGGTTTTGGTCGGCCCGAGGCTATAGTAGAAGACACACTTGGTGAAGGTGCCACGTAGTGGGACTGAACCCGAAACCACATAGAAGAAACAGAATTAGCATAATTAGAAGAAGAAGAAGATGATGATGATGATGATGATGATGATGATGAGGGAGAATATACTCTTTCCTTTTGGTTCTTAATATTCTCTTTCTATTTCTTCCTTTATTCCCTTATAGCCAGCCTTCACATTTGAATACATGCTCATGTATGCTTCAATGGACACATAAACATGCGCAAGGTTATATATTTGTGTAACTGTTTCTCCGCGTTATGCGTGGCAGTATGTCAGTTCTTGCGCGTGTGTGCGTGTGTGTATGTGTGTGTCTGTGTGTTCGCACAAACATACAGAGAAATAATTTCACAACCTGAGAGCATATCTCACCAATGGCAGGATACAAGACCTCCGCACCGTAAATAATAACCAATGAACTATAAGAAATGAAAAAAGAAGCAAAAAAAAAAAAGCAATTTGCAAAATAGCTAGAGAGAATAAATGAGAGCTGAAATCAGGCGACGTGAACAGGACATCGGTGATACTGTCACTAGTAACCAACGGACCATAGTGAAATAAAATCAGAAATGAGAAAAATAAATTCGATTTTAAGCAAGAATAAACAGATATACAGAATATAAAACAAATCAACTGTGACCGAAAACATTAGGTTATCAGAAGTAAAACAGCGATTGCATCCCAATATACGATAAAATTCAAAACCGCATAAAAATAAGAACGGTACAACTGATCAATGAATATATAGTACTTTCATCGGGTGGGTAAAAGATTCGACGGAAACCTTAGTCACGTCCGAAAATAAATAAAACAAAATAATATCGACAACTAACCAACTTGAACGACACACAAACAACGACCCCAAAAGACAACAGAACAAATAGCAAAATAATATTTCAAAAACATTCTAAAACATCAGATAAAGAAGGAAAAAAGAATCTATTGCAATGTGAGTAAAATGGATACATGTAGAAAGACCAACAGTTCTCGCATGATCATCGCACTGGCATGAAACTAAAGTCGTGAGGTTTATTTTAATTATTTTCTATATCGCGTGATCATTTGATCGACTAGACTATCGGATAGTTAGGCGTGCAGGCAAGCATTCCCTCTAATCGGAACGCTAATCTGTCGCAGGATTACTCATTTACAGGTGAATGGACTGGAGCAACGAAAAATGAAGTGTTTTGCACAAGAGCTCAGCGTATGCTCGGTCCAGGAATTGAACCTACGATCAAGCAATCGACAGTGCAACACCCTAACCACAAGTCCACGTGCCATCTAATTTTCTATATAAGTAACTTGAATGTGAATACAAGAAAGAGGTAACAATAAAGTTATTAATCGACATTAGTAGACAATTTGCATTTATTTTATGGAGAATAATGATGATGATGATTTAGGTTTACCTCCTTGGCACGGCCAGAATAATCAGGTAAGTATTAGACAGTTGAAAAGAAAATATAGCATGGTACCGTAGGCTGCAGGCAACAAGCCCGTTACGCATGCAAGACTCCAGGAGTTACAACAGAACCTGAGATGAAAAAGAAAAGCAACAACAACAACAACGAGAAAGCAAAAAGTAGCTCAGTTACAGCAGAAAAATATTGTATAAAGTTACAAATGAAAATATTGATATATCCGTTGTTAGTACAAACTAGAGAGAGTCATTGACATTGAAGATTTCCATGAATGTCCTAATAAAATACACCAAGAGAAAACAATAAATATATCTTAGCTGTAACAGTAAACATTTTCCAGCAACTAAGTAAGTCGTATCATTGTACATGATGCAAGGAGATCAGACATGAAATACAGTGACTTACAGCGCAAATATACCAGCAGCTGTAAAACGTTACAAATGACAATAAAATCTCTAATTTATATATAATACAACAAACTAGCAGAGTCGTATATTATAAGCAAAAAAAAAAAAACATACTACAGTGTTTAAATTTTATCAAAATGTTGAAATCCGTCAACATCATCGCTAGCAAAGTCAGTTAAGCCACCGCCTCCTAGTTAATCCTAGTACCAATATCTTCAAATAACTCTTTCTACTATTGGCACAAGACCTGAAACTTTGTAGAGGTGGGATATGTGGTCTAGTCGGTAACATTGTCTCCGGTGCTCAACTGGTTCCTCTTTCCTCGCCCTCGAAGAGATAAAAGGCAAAGGTAATTTCGGCGGAATTTGAATTCTGAATATAAAGCCGGGAGAAATGTTGGAGTAAAGAAACTGTTGTAGATGGATGCACAGAGAAGATATATATTAATTATATTTTCTTATATGCAAGAGTTTATTTCTACTTTTTCCTCCCATCTGTAGTTTAAAGCTATATATTCGTTCTATAGATGTGGCAGAATTATAGCATTAATAGTTCTAAATACTACGAAACCAACGCGTTATTGTGTTATACATACCATCAGACCTTGTGTTATATAAGCCAATAATTCGTATGTTATATGAACCAGTAGCTCATATACACAACAACAGTTAATAATATAAACCACCTTTTCATATGTTATATAAATCAGCAGTTCATATGATATATAAATAATCAGCCCATCTGTTATATAAACCAGCAATTCACCTGCTATATAAATCAACAAAACCAGCAGTTCTTCTGCTTTATAAAGTAGCAGTCCTTCTAATATAAACCTGAAGTTGATATCGTATAAACTAATATCAATGTTCATTAAATGATTCGAGAACGTGAATGGCGGTTCTGCTTTTTAAAGCGGCACGTAAAAGGAAATAAAATAGACACAGTTATTATGGAAACTGCGGAAATGATTTACTGCTTTAGGTATCGGTTCGCTTAAATACGTGTCTTATATTAAGACTATCAGAAAATGAAGTTTCTTTCGCTGTAAAGATTATAATTTTGTTGCAATAAATAACGAAGGATGTGTAACTATCACTGTGTTTGCTGCAGAACTGTCTTGTGGTTGCAATTACTGCGAAGGTTGCAAAATGGCTTCAAGCAGATGCAAAAGCTGCAAACAGCTTGTGACCGAAAGCTGTGGTCTCATTCGTGTATCAGTGTTCGTGTAACATGCTTTTATGCTCTTACTTGTTTCAGTCATTAGACTGCAGCCATGCTGGGGCACCGCTTTTTAGACTTTTAGTCGAACGAGTCGACCCCAGGACTCATTTTTTTAAAGCTTGGTACGTGTTTTAAAGGCTCTTTTTTTTTTTGTAAGCAACGCTGATTGTTGAGCGATGGTGGGGAACAAACACACTCACATATACGCAATCAAAGACACACAAACTTACAGACACACTCACAAACAAACACACACCCCGCACGCACACACAAGCACACACACACACACATACACACACAAACAAATACACAAGTACAAACAAAACCATGCTAAGACACATACAAACAAACAGACATCCGCACGCACTCACAAGCACATACACAAAGAGACGCGCACACACAAACACACACAAACAAAAAAACACACACAAACTAATACACACATAAACGCACACACACAAACGTATACAAACACAAACACATATATATGTATCTACGACGGGCTTCTTACACTTTCTGTCTACCAAATCCACTTACAAGTCTTGGTACATCCGATGCTTACCCAAGGCATCATTATCCAAGTAGGACTGAAACCGCAATCATG
Organism: Octopus bimaculoides; assembly: GCF_046866305.1. NCBI lineage: Eukaryota > Metazoa > Mollusca > Cephalopoda > Octopoda > Octopodidae > Octopus > Octopus bimaculoides. The sequence continues at coordinate 47,332,103 of NC_142945.1, read as the reverse complement.
TGCCTGGGAAGCAAACTTCATAGCTCACAGCCACTCCGGAAACCCATGCGAAAGTTGTTTTAGCTTTGTACAAAAATCAAGAAAAAGCGAAAGAAAGTAAAGCGAAAGATGTATGGCGAGTGTAATTTGAATTAAGCTGTCGTAGTGTAGTCATAAAGCTGGTTGTATGTCTGTTGGGTTTTAATGATTGCTATAAGGCTGGGGATGAGAAGTGAACCGGATTTGTTGTTGGGTATCTGATCGATACGTGAGCAACATCGCTGGATTACTGTCGAACATAAGACTGCTGTGGGAGCTAAATAGTCGTATATATGACAGATATGTGGGTTAAATTGCTAAATTGATGTCATATCTGTGTTACGATATAGAAGAGAGAAATCTGTTTGAAATCTTCAATGAAATATATTTATTTTTGTCGTAAATAAAGATGTTGTAGCTGCCAACAACAAGCATCGAGACAGAGCGAAGTTTATTGTTCTTGGACTAGAAATGATTGAATTTGCGTTCATGACTTTCTTGATGTTAGCTGTTCACGGCGTATTGCTGCCGCCGCCGTTGTCGATTGTCTTTGTGTTGTAACAGCATTCAGGGCCTGCTGCCAGTTCTATTGTCTGCTAGTTGCTGTTACATGTGTCCGGTCCGATGTCTGCCGCCCGTCGTCTGTTCTCAGTGGCTAAAAAGCACTGAATATATAGCAATGGTCTTGGTTCGATAAAAGCGCGCCAAATACGAAATTGTTAGATCCGGTTCCACACGAAGTCTTGAATGGTTAGGTTTTTAGATGACGTTGGAAATATTTTAGCGAATCACGATCGGTTTTTTGAGTTACTGTGTAAAAACACAATAACTGTTAGAGATAGACAAAAATTCGTCCCAGCTGGGGCCAGTGAGAGCTCTAAATAGGTTTCTGTCTTTAACCCACCCTATTTTAGTGCCCCGATATTTTATATCTCATTGTCCACTATGTACCTTGTATATGCACCTTGTCCACTATGTACCTTGGTACACATGTTTACAGTGTTATAATTAACCATCTGTTACAGATTAAGGAGAGACAATGAAATGAATTGCTAATTCGCAAGGAAACTTGCCAGTTCAAACTCATTCAGCAGCTGTTGAATGGGCCAAATTATTAGCAATAAAAAAAAAACTTATGTGTGTGAGTGTTTGTGAGCTAAAGACACATTGTCTATCTTTAACATTATGAAAAATATATGTGTGCTGCCCCATGAATATCATTATGGTTTCGACACCTGAGCAGTACCATTCAATCCGATGGTGTCAACAGCACTAAAATAAGTGTTGTTTGGGAATAAACATACCAAAGAAACCACAACTTTCACACATATTTACCCTATGTACAACAGTATCGGTAAATAAATTCAATAAGTAAATCTATAACCACCTCCTAAATACGTAACTAAACAGCGACCAATCCTTTAATGTTTGTATGTATGTACAAGAATAGTGTATTGTGTTCTTGAACAAGGCACCTTATTCAAGTTGTTCCATTCTACTCGGGTGAAGTGCGCAGATGCCAATTACGGATGCAGCCCTCTCTATGCATTTGCCACAGCCTGCATGTTCCACTAAATTAAATGTGGGACGGCTGTGAAGGGTATATGCCTGATCACAACTATAGAGAAACGTAAAACAGTTAGTGTAATAGTAGTACCCACTCTCAAGCGAACACAATAGATAACTATCCGTGGTTATTGGAATAGACAAGTAGATAGATAGATAGATAGATAGATAGATAGATAGATAGATAGATAGATAGATAGATGTGTTGGTAGATAAACTGATCGATAGACAGATAAGCAAACACACAGCTGTATAAGACAGATAAGTAGACAGAAATAGACAAACAGCTGTAGATAGATAGATGGATGGATGGATGGATGGATGGATGGATGGATGGATGGATGGATGGATGGATGGATGGATGGATGGATGGATGGACAGACAGCAGTAGATATGTAGGTGAGTAGTTAGAGGCACCTGTATACAACAGCTGTAGTTTGAGACACCTATAGACAAACAGCTGTAGGTAGATAAGTAAACATGATAGACAGACAGAAAGCTATAGGTAGGTCGATAGATAGATAGATAGATAGATAGATAGATAGATAGATAGATAGATAGATAGATAGATAGATATATATATAGATAGATAGATAGATATATAGATAGATAGATAGATAGATATATAGATAGATAGACAAGTATACAACTTACCTTTGACCACGTTTATTGTCGATTACATCAAAAGATAGCAGGTAAAAGTAATCCGTTTTTCCCACAAAGGTACTTGAAGTGGAAAAGAATAGGGAAAAGAAAACAATGATAGAAGTTAATTAAATCATTTAATAATATAATTTGATTAGTAATCAAGAAAATTATAAGATGACTAAGAACTGTTAATGTGACACGGCTGTGAAATGTATGTAAATGAGAACGTATGTGTATGATTTTTAAGTTGACGATTGGCGAGTTGGTTTGAGGGGAAGACAAAATACCATGAGGTATATTGTCATTATGTTCTAGGTTCAAACCCGTGTTAAAGTTAATCAACTTTTGGCTTTTGTATTTCCGAGGTTTATAAATTAGTTATTATCCCTGGCTGATGAGTTGGTTGTTTGTTGGTTAGTTGAACTTGTTAAAGCGTTGAACAAAATACCTAATGGTATTTGTTCTGCCGCGTTACAGTTTCACCGCCCTGATAGCTGTGTTGAACTTGTCAGTCTGTATCTCGACGACAGAATGATGTCTTGTCTTGTAACACTACCTGAAGAAAGGCTTGTATGTGTGTGTGTACGTGTGTGTGTGCGCGTGTATATGTTTGTGTATGTGTGTGTGATTATATTACAGTGTTTAAGTGGCGGTGGTGGTGGTAGCGGTAGTAATGTTACTGGTGGTGGTAGTGGTAGTGGTGGTGGTGGTCATTTACGATCGTTGGTGTTTTGACATGCGCACTGTGCACAAACTTGCGTGTATGTGAGTGACAGTGTGATAATGTTTTCAATCTGTCAGCCTCTTTCTGTGTATGCGTGTGTGTGTGTATGTGTGTGTGCGTGTGTGTGTGTGTGTGTGTGTGTGTGTGTATATGTGTGTGTGTGTAGTCGTGCGTATTTAAACGCTGGTCAGTGTAAAACTATATATAAACGTATGTTATCAGTAGAAGGCTGCGAGCTTGCAAAATCGCTTGCAAGAGGCTTAACGTCATTTCGTTCGTCGTTACGTTCTGACTTCAAATCCCACCGCGGTCGACTTTGCTTTTCCTTCTCTCGAGGGTCGATAAAATAAGAACCAGCTGAGCACTGGGGGTTGATGCAATCAAGTTACCCTCTCCCCGGAACTTGCTGGCCTTGTGACAAAATTTGAAACCAATAAACCAATATATATTATCTGCACAAATATGTGTGCATGTGTATATATATATATATATATATATATATATATATATATATATATATATATATATATATATATATATGCATATAATTATGCACACACACACACACACATTTGTATGGCAAGGTTGCTTGGTGCATTTAGGAATGATTTACGGTAAAGTGACACATTAAGATAGCGAAATCATTGACTAAAACAAAATCAATACAACACAACAAAGAAACAACAATCGACTGAAAACCTTGTCGTAGGCTTAGATCTTTATGCTTATTTAGTTTATATCAAGGGCCCTCTGAGCGGCATTATAGGCCCCCGCGCATATCAAGGTATTGGGGCCTATAGTATTACCATATATATAGACCGGAATTGGAGCCCCAGACTCATCAGGCCCCGCCAGGTAACCGCATCGTGCTCCGACGTCTTAAGACAGCGCTGTTTGTAACCATTTGTCAGACAGGTCGACTGGTGTTCTATTTAAATAAACTGGGTAACTTATGGGTGAAATTTTCTAAAATATCATAGGAAAAAATTACAAGACATATTCTTCAAATCGAGCCAACTGGTAGGAGACCTAGGGGTGGAGCAAGAACGAAATGGGTGGATAACGTTCGTAGTCTCAGTTGGTCACTTTCGGGGATCCAGCCGAAAAGTGTAATGACGATTGCTTCTGATAGGAGCCTATGAAGGAAGTAAGTACCTAAGAACTCTACCCCCATCACCATCAAAGGAGTGGTGGATGGATGGTATGAGGTAAGGTATTCAGAACCACTGAAGCGTGTATTTAACTCTGCGTGTTTAACTTTCCATGGGTCCAATTTCTCTCTGCCTTGATGAGCAGAAGTGGGGCTAGTATTCGGCATCCTAACGAAGTCTGCCTCCATATTCCGGACTTTTGGAGTATCTTTTATCGATACATAGACAGTTAGGACCGATAAGTAGATAGATATGTTTCTTTATTAGCCACACACGGTTGAACACATAGATAGATAGATAGATAGATAGATAGATAGATAGATAGATAGATAACATCTATATAACTTTACTGATCAGACAATCTAAATATATATCTACATCTCCAATTCCTCTGTGCGGTGTTATACAGAGGTGAAGGGTAGTAATCCACTTCCAAACGTAGTTCATCGCCGCAATCCAGGCCCGTGGTTTTGATATTTCCACGGCATGTTAATGTTGCCGAGCAAAAGTATTATGCTGTGTCATACTTGTAACAACCATCTTGTTTTTACATTTTAATGGTGTTTCTTTCTTGGCAGGATAAGTCAAATACCAAAACAATTATTGACTTTTAAGCTTAGTGGTTGGTCGCTCTCTACTCACTCACCCAATCTACTCAGTTTAGCGATGGGGACGTGAAAACACGAAGTTTGATGAAGAGCTATGATCGTTAAAGCGCGAATGATTAAGTATTAGCACATGAACCAGCAGCAATGCTTCCAGTCGAGAACTCTGAACTCTGTGTATGTGTGTACATATATAAACATATATAAAGCAATATATATATATATATATATATATATATATATATATATATATATATATATATATATATATATATATATATATATATATACGCACACTCATATATACATATATATTCATGTGTGGGGGGGGGATGCCAGTATCAAAGGTAAATGTAGAAATTTTGGTTAAAAATATACCATTTTACATATTTCTTTCTCAGAACATTGACAGCCATAGGTTGCGTAACAACAACCATATATACCATCAACACCACCACCATAACCACCACCACCACTACCACGACAACTGCTTCTACTACTACTGCTACTACTACTACTACTAATAATAATAATAATAATAAACGCCCTGACGCAGTACCAGACAGTGACTCTCGTGGCTTTTGATCTTAATTGAATGGAAGTGCTATCATATACATTGTTTTGTCTTGGTATAAAAAGATAGGCTAAAGCAAATATTCTGCTTAATACCACAGATTTGCTCGTCAGTTGTTTGACCTGAACCAGTTGAGCATGTCCCTTAGTGGCTGACGATATGTGCATCTCTGATCATGAGCAGAAGTAGTGGAGGGAGCATCACAGCCATGTGTTGAGAGGAATTCTTTGGGGTTTGAATAATTCACCTTTGGAAACATGGGTGTTTCGTTCAACATCCTTTAACAACCCGTATTCAGTGACCTTTTGAGTGGGATGGGCTACACAACCTGAAGAAAATTCTAACTGGGCCCCACCTGCAAGGTCACGTGCTGTTTATCTTGATATGAGATCACCATGTCACAGATATATGGTTGTGATGCATGTGCCTGGTGTACCTTATCAGACAGGTAGTAATTATGGGTATACTTGGCTTCATATATCTTACCCCAGTGTCATTTTGATGGCATGCACTGCTCTCTCTCACTCAACAATAATAATCCTTTCTATTACTGGCACAAGCGC
>NC_142945.1:47291254-47311254 GCF_046866305.1 Octopus bimaculoides | reverse complement strand
AACAGCGCAAAATATAAATTGACTAAAACATCGACATCATCAACAACAACAACAACGTTAATTAAGATCAAATTTCTCTGAAACACTAATTACTCAGTATTCTATCGCTTTATACAGAAACCATTAAAAAGAGACTATTTCAGACGAATACGATTTAGTTCATACAAATCTTTCCTTACAAATTCTAATATGGATCGATAAATCTATCGCTATAAAGATCTTTTATTTATCTACACTTATATATATAGTAGAAGTCGGTATACAAGTATTAATTTCAGCATTGAATATCTGAGTTAGCTTACTGTTTATCGGCAAATTACTAGTTATGGGACACGTAAAAGCGAGAGGAGATGTTCTAGGTAAGATCAGGTTAGACTCTATAATAGCCTGGCTTTATAGTGATAGATATATCCATCCATCCATTCATCTATCTATCTATCTATCTATCTAATAATAATAATAATAATAATAATAATAATAATAATAATAATATAAATAAGATATATATATATGCATATATACATACGTATATGTACCTACTTACACACACACACACACACATATATATATATATGCGTATAGATGTAAGTAGGTACATATACGTACGTATATATGCATATACATATATATTATTTATATTATTATTAATATATATATATATATATATATATATATATATATATATATATATATATATATATATATATATATATGCATATGTGAGCACAGGACGTCACGAAACGTGTACAACAAAAAATACGAAACACGAGTACATGGAACATGAAGTATTCTTTCGAACAACGAAAGACACAAATGGAAAACAAAACAAACAAAGAATTTTCCTTCGTCAGTTGTTGGCTGTTGTACATATATATATATATATATATATATATATATATATTAGAGAAAATTGAAGCGCAAATCTTAGGCAGTCAAACAGATTCCTGAACGCACAAATCAAAGTAGTCGAATCACATGTATTTATACACAGCAGCATAAACCATGCATGTACTGGCATGAAGATTCTCCAAGGGTATAAAGAATACTTGAAAATTATGAAGAAATATAAAAATATATGTAAAATTACATATAAATAAAAATTACATGTAAGGAGTTATGTGTGATAAATATAAGAGGTGCAAAATAAATGAAAGGTTGATAAATAGAGAAATAAAAAAGTCAATTTTAAAATAGCAAACCGCCTAAATCGTCTAAAAAACACCTATACATATAGATTATAAGATAGAAAATACGCTAGATTTCAAGGTTAAAAAAATAAATAAAATAGAACCCAAAAATTGGAGAATGTTCCATGTACGGTTGTTTCATGGGTACATTACCGGTCTTTATACTCTTAGAGAATATTCATGTATGGACGTGCATGATTTATGCTGATGTGTATAAATATATATGATTCAACTAATTTAATTGAATGTTTTCATTTATGCGTTCGGGAATTTGTTTGATTGCCTAAGATTTGCGTTTTCAATTTTCTCTACTCTATATTTTGTCGCATTGGCTCTCTATGAGCACTCTGTAAATAGCCCATATATTTTAAAGCATATTTAATATTATACATACATGCATACATATATATATATATATATATATATATATATATATATATATATATATATATATATATATATATATATATATATATATATATTTATATATATAGTCTTTCTTGTTTATTTTCACTGTTTCGTTTTCCTGTCTTGTTTTCTGTCCGCCACTACATTCCTCCATGGTACAAATTTAATTTGTGGTCCGTGGGAAGAGTCATTCTAACAATGCGTCCTGCCCTATAAGTCTTCGAAACGTTTAGTTTTAGAATGGTGGCAGCTGATGAAGGAAATGTTCTCTATGTGACCTGTGTGTTTTCCGTACATTGTTTATCATTTTGTCCACGTTTATTTGCAACATCCTGTACCCAGATATGCATCTATATATACATGTAGATGTAGGTATGTACATACATGTACGTATATATACATATACTCATATATTATTTGTATTATATATATAATACATTTCTAAATCTCTCAGAGAGATTTATGCAGTAGTGATACGATAAAGTAGTTGTAGGCTGTCAACTTAATATGACAGTCCCATGAAGAGAATAATACTACTGTAATTTAGCCCTAAGAAGCAGCACCTCTTCCTGTCGGCATTGACACATTTCCTGTATATATATATATATATATATATATATATATATATATATATATATATATATATATATATATATATATATATATATATATATATATATATATATATATATATATATATATATATATATATATATATATATATATATATATATATATATATATATATATATATATATATATATATATATATATATATATATATATATATATATATATATATATATATGTGTGTGTGTGTGTGTGTGTGTGTGTGTGTGTGGACGCGCGTGGCCTAATGGTTAGGGTGTCAGCACTATGATCGTAAGATTGTGGTTTCGATTCCTGGATCGAGCGAGGCGTTGTGTTCTTGAGCAAAACATTTCATTTGACGTTGCTCCAGTCCACTCAGCTGGCAAAAATGATTGGGTTTTTGGGGGTGGGTGGGGTGGGGCGGGGTGCTTTTTGGTAACACCATACGTCTTTGAAGGGAGATTTCCGGAACAAAAACCCGCAGTTTCTAACTTTTAAACAAACATCACATCTATGTTAAGTTTGGGGCATTAATAATGTTCACACACACACATATATATATATAGGTGTATGTATTTGTATATACACACATGTATATAATATCATGTTATACAATATTGCATTATATAATATGGTTATAGCAATTACTCTTTATCTAAGTTACGTTATTAAACTCATGCTAAGTGAGATGAGCTAGACGGTCTGTTAATGGTTGTTTGTTTCAGAAATAAAATTATAGACGCGTGGTTTTAGATAACATTATTTGTTTTTGTTTTTCCTGGTTGATAATATTCAATTTCAAACGTCTGGGTAATCTATCAATTTATGAATTTATACATGTATATGTGTGCGTGCGTGCGTGTGTGCGTGTGTGCGTGTGTGTATTTGTGTGCGTGCATGTGTGTGTGTGTGTGTGCGTGTTTTTACATATCTAGTTAGTACGTCTATCTAGTTTTATATACATATATGAACATACATGTAAACATATATATGTGTACATATATACATGTATACATATATGTGTACCTATATATATATATATGGGAGAATATACAAAAAATAACAACAGACGAGGACAGGTGGTGTAAATAACAAAAGTATATATTAGTATGACGCTCGGGAATACGGAAAGTCTTTGACGTTTCGAGCTACGCTCTTCAAAAGAAAGAATACGGAGACAAGGAGAAAAACACGGAGAAAAATATATATATATATATATATATATATGTACACATTGATGTAATGTTCACATTGTTTAAATAAACGGAGTCGCATGAAGCGATCGTACAGCATTAACTTGTTGCTTATTTTTATATACTCGTATATATATATATATATATAATATATATATATATAAAATATATATATATATGCATATATATATATACATATAAATGCAGTGTACGTTTAAACACATAAGAGGTATATGTCATAGGATATCCTATGAGAGATACCTCTTATGTGTTTAAATGTACACTATATTTATATGAATAATATATAGTCTATTAACTAATTTTTTTTACACGCTAGGAACTGGTAGTAGAAATTTCTAATATTTCTTATTACCCTGATATTATTAATGATATATATAACAACCTTTAGCATGGAAACCGTTGACAGTGAGTTAGAAGTTTCAGTCTGGTTACCTCCATAAGACAAAGACGAACAAGTTAAAATTTCGAAGTCGCTATCAATCTTTCTCTTGTAAAAATTTAATTTACTCTGTTAAAAATTATTGCGTAATCATTCAGTTTATTGCTAAACTGTTTTTATATCTAACTTGACATTAAAACAAACATTAATACATGTATATATGTGTGTGAGTGTAAATATGTTAGGCTGAGTGAGTTGCAAATTTCTGCCTCCTTCTACTGCAAGCTCTAAAAAAAAATTACAGATAAAACTAAAGTATTTAAATTGAACAAAGACTATTTTGTATCAAACACAAATCTAATGAAGCTATTGTATTGTTTGTTCACTCATAAACTCCTCCTCTAATACATTTAAATCTCTAGACGCACAGCAATAAATGTTGCTATGGTCGTTAACAAAGAAAGCCTCATCGTAATTTCGTGAATCATATCCGTAGCCATAATCTTGATGTACCGAACCAATAACCTGGTCTCAATGTGGTAGTTTGACCTGCTAGGAATAGCAGCTGAATCATCCTTTAAGTATATATTGGTTTCAAATTTTGGCACAAGGCCAGCAATTTCGGGATAGGGGCGTTATATGCATGTGTGTTTGTGTGTGTGCATATGTGTGTGTATGCGAGCATTGCGAAATGTTGTTGTTCTTACTTTGCAAATGTTTTCGTTTCTGAGAAGTTGCGCAGAATGGTAGATGAGTGCTTAGCTCAAAAGGCAAAACCGACCTCGGTGGAATTTGATCTCAGAACGTAAAGATAGTCGAAATGTAACTATGCATTTTTCCCGGTGTGCCGCCACAAAAATTTCGGGCCTTGTGTCTAGAGTAGAAAAGAATATATATGAGTGTGTGTGCGTGTGTGTGTGTGTGTGTGTGTGTGTGTGTGTGTGTGTGTGTGTGTGTGTGTGTGTGTGTGTGTGTGTGTGTGTGTGTGTGTGTGTGTAAGAGAGTATGCGAATGTATGAGAGCTTTGCCAAATATTGTTGTTGTTACTTTGTACGTGTTTTCGTTTCCGAAAAGTATTGCCAATTGGTAGAGCGGATGACACCCACGGTTGAATATACTGTGGTATTTCATGGGGAATCTTCGGGTCATTTTGAATTGAAATGTCTGTGGAGTACATTTAGACCTTCTTCCTTCCGGGAGCAATAAAATAAATTACTAAAGCTGGGACCCATTTACCTATCTTCTTTTACTTCTTTCAGTCATTAGACTCTGGCCATACTGGGGCGCCGCCTTCAAGAATTTTTGTTCTAATGAACTGACCTCTGTCCGTTATTTAAAGCTAGGTCTTTATATTCTATCGGTGTCCTTTGCCGTACCGCTAATTTACGGGGACTTAAACACCGGTTTAAGTCCCCAGTTGCCAAGTAGCGATGGAGGACAGACACAGACACAAAGACACACACACGCACACACATACATATATATATATATATATATATTTATATATACACAGCGGGAGACTTTTCAGTTTCCGTTTACCGAATCTACTCACAAGACTTTGGTTGGCCCAAAGAAGACATAGAAGACATTTGTCCAAGGTGCCACGCAATAGGACCGAACCCACAACCATGTGGTTGAGAAGCAAGCGTCTTACCACACAGCCACTCATGCTCACGTTCACCCAAATTACAGGGCGTTGTACCTATTCTAAAAATTAATTTTATCTCAAAGAAATGGTAAAACCGATGGAAATTAGTTTCCGACTTTTCTCCACGTATTTCTTTGGTTTAAAAGTTTTATATCATAGAATTCATGCCATAATCATATGATTAAAAATTTATACTACACCTGGTGTAATTTTGAGATGAAAGGCTCGTATAAACCATGGTATAATTGTATAACTAAAGACCAGCAACTCTTGCTGTAATTGTGTGATTAAAGACTTATGCAACAGCTGCTGCATGTGATTAAGGCCTCATGTACCCGAAGGATAATTACGAACTGGCAGAATCATTAGAGCATCGGATAGAATATTTTCTATTATTTGTTGCGGCTCACTGTTCCTTGAGTTCGAATCCTGTTGGGATCAAGTTTGCCTTTTATCTTTCCGGGGTCGATAAATAAAGTACCACTTAAATATCGGGGTCCATTCACACACAAATAAAGGGATAGGTAGAACATTCTGTTGCGATAAAGGTCATGAGTGATGGCTCACAACATTGTATTTACCCAAAATAGAGAAAGGTTATACGACGAAGAAGCAACCTCTGTTCATAGATAAATTTTTATGGCATTGGAATTGTCTAAAGACGGACCGAGGGCAGTGGAGTAATGGGAACAATGATGCGATTCTCTTCGAAATTCCTCTTCATTTGCTTATTCAAAGTGATGCCCCAGCATGGCCACCGTCCAGTGACTGAAAAATGTGAAATATGACACTTTATGAAATCCAGTAGTTCCATAGCTCACTCTGAGTGCGTTGTTCTTCTTTCGATCAGGCAACACTTTTGTGGTATCTTTGGAATTCTTATATCTTCCATTTCAACTACGTGACCTGCTACGTTACAAAACAGCTTATCTATTTCTTACAACATTTGTTATCGCCAAGAGTTCAACATCATTCGTAGTTTCTCCGAAATATATGAAAACAGCCGACGAAGACACTATTACTGAAAAAAGCTCTAACACAGCAGTTGGCTATTCAAAGTAGACCTCACTCATGGTTTCAGAAAGATGGGGCAACTGCTTATACCACAAGAGAAGCAATGTAGTTGCTACGGCAATGCTTTGGGGAAAGAATATTATCCCGCTACGGCAATATCAACTGGCCTCCACGTTCCCCAGAGTTGACTAGCCAGGATTTTCTCTTGTGGGGATACTTGAGAGAGAGGGTTTACGTCAACAAACTGGAGACCCTGGTGCAACTGAAGGAGAACATCAATAGAGAAATCAGAGAAGTGGGGTCTGAGACTCTTGAGGGTGTTGTGGTGCAAGTTTTAGAAAGAGCACGGACGTGTGAAGTCGAAAATGGCTGCCATTTAAGCGATGTCATTTTTCATATGTGATGTAGTGGTGTTGCAAAATTTGATTTATGCCTATTAATTTCCATTATGTCCTTTATATTGTATCAAAATTTCAGGCATTTATTTGTAAAGTCAAGGAAGTTATTAAAAATTAAAACCCATGAGTGACGGGGATATATATATATATATATATATATATATATATATATATATATATATATATACGACGGGCTTCTTTCAGTTTCTGTCTACCACACCCACTCAGAAGGCTTTGGTCGGCTCGAAACTATAGTAGGAGACACTTGCCCAATGTGTCATGCAGTGGGACTGAACCCAGAACCATGTGGTTGGTAAGCAAGCTTCTTACCACAGAATCACTCCTGCGCTTATATATGCAAAAATGAGCAGACACCCACACACATATATTTGTATGAATATATGCGTGTGTCTGTTTGTGAATGTGATTATATATGTATGTGTGTATATGTGTATGTATATGCACACAGACATACACATACATATATATATATACATGCATATACTACAATAATCTATAACGCATTAAAGTTCGGACAGGTCGACATTAATTGAACGAAACCAAAGATGAGAATATTTCGAATGCATTATATATGAACAGCTAAAAGTTGTTGAAAGCCTCTCACAAGTCCTCAGCTGCGAAATTACATAAGCTTAAAATATTCAAACGAACTCAGTCGTGATATATGAGGTTAACAAATTCACTTTACACATCTTCAATAATCAAAAGATAAAGCATTATTTTCTTTGTAATAACTTTAAAAAATTATTGAAAACACGGACAAAAATATCGAAATAGCAAAATGAAACGGGAAGGGAAAATATAGAATACATCACAGAGAGCAGATATGGTTATATATTACCTTAATCCGGGACGTACACTAATATTTCGATGTGTTAGTTTAGGGTGTATCTCATCAGCCGGGACCGAAACATTTTCCAGTGTTTTCCGCGTATGTCTAAGAAAGGTAAAAATAAACGATAAGTCAAGATAGATCCAGCTAAGTAACTTAGGATAAAATACAGTAAATATATTGAAAATATGGGAAAATTAAGTAAGTCAGAGTGGTGGCGGGGTGGGGCACGAATAAAAGGTAAATATTGTTAAAGTTGTTTTTCTATATATTTTATATCTGAACAATTGATTATTGATTCTCACAAATCTACCACCAAAACATGTATACATGCACAAACACATACACACGCAATCATTAATATATACCATGCGCGTGTGTGCACACATACACACATATATATATATATATATACATACATACATGCGTATATATATATATATATATATATATATATATATATATATATATATATGTATATGTATATATATATATATATATATATATATATATATATATATATATATATATATATATATATATACACACAACAGCTGAAGAACTTCCATGTAATTCTGAAGTTAGCGGTTTATATTTTTAACAGCTGTGAATCAAAGTTGAAATATGAATAATGAATATTGTTAATGTTGGTGATGGCGCTATTGTTGTTGCTTTTGCTGTTGTTGTTGTTGTTGTTGTTGGTGGTGGTGGTGGTTTTAGTGGCAGCGGTGGTGATCGCTATGGCGGTGATATTGCTACCGTTGGTGTAAGAGAGTGCTCGGTAAAATTTTCTGGCATGCAAAAGCATAAACGTGTGTGTATGTATGTGTGTGAGTGCATTTGAGTGTGTGTGTGTATGTGTGCGCGTATTTGTGTACATTTGAGTGTGTGAATGTGTGTGTGTATGTAGCTTTTCCCATGTTTAATGTACTAATTTGGAAAACTTCCATTAATAATAGTTATCCTTGCAATTAGACGACAGAAACGCCCAACGGGTTTTAAAATTTAATGCAGCAATCAAGGATGATAACCTCAATGTTAAAAAAATATATAATAACAGAGCTGTTTGGTTTCGTATACAAGATAAAATCTCTTCTGAACCTTCTCGTCTTCATTTACCAAAGATTGGGAGCATTTGATATCAAGAGAATGAACCCCGCCGACTTTACTTGCTGAGCGTAGAGAAGAATAGAAAATGGCGTGGATTTTGTTGTTGTGTAATCAGTGGCCGGAAGTGGTCGATGAGGTATGTGAACGAATAAGAGAAAGAAAGAGAGGAGAGAGTAGTAGGGTGAGGTAGAGTTCGAATTGTCATCAGTTTAAGGCATGGAGTGTACGAGAGTATACCAAAAAAGAAACCGGAATTTTGCAATATTATTTTGTTCACTTAGTTTTACATGTTTACACTTTTATCGCTTTCAAATTATTCTCCATTTGAATCAATGCATCGGTCCAGACGCATTTCCCACTGTTCAAAACAGTCCTAGAACTCTTGCAAAGTGACGCCTTTTTTTCTTCACCTCTTCCACATCTGAAAATTCCGTAGCACCAGCTTTCGTCGCCAGTGATGACCTTCGGAAAAAAAAGTCCGGATCAACGTCCAACTGTTCTTTTAGTTCGCGACACGCATTCAGTCGTGACTGCTTTTGATCTTCGTAAGCAAGCGAGGCATACATTTTGCTGCAATTCTTTCATTCGTCAGGTATGTATATGTATGTGTAGATGTTTGTGTGGGTGTGTTTAATACCGTACCCTATATAGGATGTCTGTATTTTTGCATGCAGTGTAAATTAACTATACGTATGTATATATGTATGTATGCGTGTATATATGTGAGATGTATGTATATGTGAGAGTATAGTTTCACTGTAGTAGATTGAGTATGAAAATTAATAGTGGAGGAGATATTATGTTGCTGTGGGCTCGAACTATGCAAGAAGTAAAAAATTTGTTTTGACTAAAAGACAACCGGGACCCTAAGTAAGGTGTGTGTAAAATTTGAATGAAATTGGTTGTGTAGTTCTGGAGTTTTAGAGATTCACACAGACACAGAGGCGCAGACACACAGACACAGACACACAGACACACAGACATACATTCTCATTTATATATATATATATATATATATATATATATATATATATATATATATATATATATATATATATATATATATATATATTCAATCCAAACATGAACAAGCAAGAAAAAACACGAAAAAACAACAACGCAAAGACATGGAATAAGTACGGTGTTATTGGACACTCAGGAAAGGATATATATATATATATATATATATATATAGCTTGACTGACTCAGGGATTGAACACCTAGTCACTTGGTAACGAAAGTGCTTCATATACTATTAAATCATTTTTTTAATTTACACTATCCCTGTATCCAGTATGACTGTTAGGGAATGGCAATTAGCAGCTTTACATGCAATTTTCTTTTCGACGGTTTAATCGTCTATCCTAATTAAAAACTCTAATTATTTAATTATCGCTTTAATTAAAAAATGGTGTTCATCTCTATGCTAGATCAACTGAGAAAGATTACCGAGACGCAGGATATGTGCTGATCCTTCCAGTCACCATATCTTCCAGCGTTGTACCCTCTTATCTTGAATTTGTTCCACTAAAGTTGATGGCTTCCTTTTCCTTTTATAAATAATCGACCATATTCTGATTCCTCTGTCTGCACATCGAATTACAGCTCGATGGTGTTCCTGTAGCAAACTTTACTCTTGGGGAATAACTGGTCCTGTCTTTACACTCACAGCCACAACTAATGGGATCAAATATACACATATTTCTAATAATGTTCTCTTATAAGGAAAATCTTGTTCGGAGGAGATGTCCCAAAAGGGAAACACTTGCTTTTGAATATTGTCCTGGTCTATGAATTGCGGATATTCTGCATGTTTCTGTTTCTTATGTAAGGTAGACATATCATGGCAGTTTATAATCTCTGCCCCTAAAAGATGGGGTTATTATTGCAGTGGGTGGGAGATGAGATTCTAAGGGTTTTTTTCTAATTACCATCATCAGATCCTGAGTCAGTCAGGCTAAACACACCACATATATACACATACGTGTACATACACATATGTACATACACATATGTACATACACATATGTACATACGTGTACATACACATATATGTATATATATATATATATATATATATATATATATATATATATATATATATATATATATATATATATATATATATATATATATACACATGAACATACATACATACACACGCATACATGCGTGCATGTATACATACATACATAAATGTATACATACATAAACGTATTGTGAGTGTTTACGTTTTGGAAAAATCACGTTACGTTTTTGAGTGGCATAAAGGCGACTAAAAGTATTTGCAACAGGAAAAACATCGAGTTGTAAAGTATTGCCTTTGAAGAGGCATCCAACCAATGCCAATTCTATCTTGGAAAAGCGGACGTGAAAGGCTGATGTGTGTGCGTGAGTGTGTGTGCGTGTGTGCATGCGTGTTTGTATGTGTATGTGAGGATATCTGTGCGTGCGTTAAAGTTTGGTATCGTAATTCCTGCGAGGAATATGATTAAAGGTTTGAAGGTGGTGCCCCATCATGGCCGCAATCTAATGACCGAAACCAATATAAGCTCAAAAGAAAATTATGATAGAGATCACAATATCACATGTGTGCATGTCAATTTCAATTAAACATGTTACTCGAATATAATATTCCTTTCTCCTATAAATATTAATGTCAAATCTTATCACAGGTGCGCATAAGGAATAAATTAAAACAGATAATTAGTAATCTTGAATTTATAAATAGATAAATCATAATAAATGTCACAGAACTCACATATAATTGTTGCTATATCATATAATATATTGCAGAAATGATTCACGCTGTGAGAGATGCGCTCTCGATCTGCAAGAAATAACAACGGAATATTCTCTCATATTTCACTTGTCTTGATTAAAGAAGATATTCTGCTCAGCATAGTCTATGAACTCAGAACATAAAGCTGGCAGAATTGGTAGCACGCCTGTCAAAACTTTAGCGTCATTTCCACGTGACCAGGACTCCGTAGATGGTGCTGAGTGGAACCGAGGGAGGAGGGGTCCCTCAAAGTAGAGAGACATGCAACGTGTATTTAAATATTATGGTTATATTTATAGCAGAATAGCTGTTCATTATTTACATTTGACGGATATTTGTCCTCGTCTTGTTTGTTATAATATAATAAAAACATCGAAGAATACCTTAGGAATGAGAACCCAGGTTCGAAATTTCCCCAAGACATCTGATGAAGGCTGGAGGGTATATCAGCCAAAACATTGGGTTAACAACAAACAAGATGAGGACAAATATCCGTCAAACGTAAATAATGTACATAATTCCTCATCTCTTAAATATAGAGCTGTAGAATAGCTGTTCATAAATTAATTAGAATTTCAAATGCCGCAAAATTAAGGTGCACTGTAGCCCTCAATTTCTCTGAGGAATGGAGTAAATCTGTGTTTGACCCCCACATTTGCTTAATAACCAGTGTTTATTTACCCATGTCCCCTTAACTTGCAGTTCGGTAGTAGAGACCGATAGAATAAGTATCTTTAAGTACTGAGGTTGATTTGTCCTACTAGACCTTCAAGGCAGTAACCCCATCATGACTGCAAGTTCAATGACTTAAACATGTAAAAGAAAAAAATTAAATATTGAACCAAGAAAGAAAGATTACTTAAACGTTACATGGCTCTGTGGTTAGAGTGTCGGGCTCACAATCATGAGGTTGTGAGTTCGATTCTCGGACTGGACTGTGTGTTGTGTTCTTGAGCAAGACACTTTGTTTTACGTTGTTCCAGTTCCCTCAGCTGTAGAAATGAGTTGCGACGTCACTGGTGCCAAGCTGTATCGGCCCCTTTGCCTTTCCCTTGGATAACATCGGTGACATGGAGAAGGGTGACCGGTATGCATGGGCGACTGCTGGTCTTCCATAAATAACCTTATCCGGACTTGTGCCTCGGAGGGTAACTTTCCAGGTTCAATCCCATGGCCATTCATTACCGAGAGGGGTCATTGCCCGTTTAATATCTAGTGTAATATACGGACTTGACATACTGAGATTAAGCATGATGAAACAGATTAAGTGTTATGAAACAGATTAGAAATCTATGGAATTCGATACTTTGGAGTATAAAAGACTTTTGAGACTATCATGGACAGAACACAAAACCAAATGATGAAGAACTAAAAAGGAGAAAAAATAAAAGAATTCATTAAAAAAACATCAAAGAGGAAAAGAAATACTAAATATTTTGGACATTTAATTAGGAAAATATGTATGGCGGATAGAGATCGTTAACAGAAGATAAAATAAATGGAAGAAGAGGAAGCGGGTGGAAGGGCGGCACGAAGAATTGTGTGAATGGGATAATATCAAGAACTGGACGGAATTAAACGAGAATGAACGAATATAATAAGGAGGATAGAAAAAAATAAAAGGACTGAGATTACGGGTGATGTATTGTGCTGAACCTGCTTAGAACAGGCGACACGAGAAGACGACGACGACGATGATGATGATGATGATGATGATGATGATGATGATGAAGGTTGTGTTGTTGTTGTGTTGTTGTTGTTGTTGTTGTGTTGTTGTTGTTGTTGTTGCTGTTGTTGTTGTTGTTGGTGTTGGTGGTGGTGGTGGTGGTGGCGGTGGTGGTGGTGGTGATGGTGGTGGTGGTGATGGTAGTGATGATGATAAAGGTGGTGGTTATGATGATGATGATGATGATGATGATGATGATGATGATGATGAAGGTTATGTTGTTGCTGTTGTTGTTGTTGTTGGTGGTGGTGGTGATGGTGGTGGTGGTGGTGATGGTGGTGGTGATGATGATGATGTTGATGGTGATGATGTTGAAAGTGGAGATGATGGTGATGATGATGATGAAGGTGGTGGTGGTGATGATGATGATGGTGATTGTGATGATGTTGAAAGTGGTGGTGGTGATGGTGGTGACAACGACGACGACGATGTTGATAACGAGGATAATAGTGGTGGTGATAGTGGTGGTAATGACGATGATGATGATGCGGAGGAGGAGTAGGAGGAAGAGGTGGAGGGGCGGGGGAATGATGATTTTATTGCCAATGATATAATCAACAATATGTTATTGGCAATAAGATAATAATATGTGATATTACCGCAATCTCTATCAATATCAAATTGGTGCTTTAGTAATTGAAATATTTCTGTTACTTTAATATGGAATGGTAAGGGTGTCTGAATCGTAAAATATATTTGCCAACTAAGGAGATGTCTTCCTGAGGCTAAAAACAACAGTAACATCGTCCTCTATACGACCACCACATTTAGCTGGTAAATATATTTTACGATTCCGTACTATTACTGTTTATGTTTTGCTCAGAGATTTAATATAATTCATCTCTCTTTTTACGAGACCAGCGGCAGAGTTTGCGAGTGGAATGAGTTCTTCACCACTATCTGGTGATTAACACGCACCGAAGACGGGTAACTACCCTGAAACTCGGGTATGTGTGTATCACGTTAGGCTAGAGTTGGAAGCAATGACCTCCCTCACAAATACTAGTCGGACACAGACTGTGTGTCGTTGGCCAGCTGGAGATGTCTTCCCGGGGCTAAAAACAACAGTAACATCGTCCTCTATAGAACATTAAGTTGGCAAATATATTTTACGATATGTATATATATACATGTATATATACGTATACATATATACATATATAGATACACACACATGTGTATATGCATATATAGATATAAAAATAAATATATCCACACATATGTACAAATATATATAGATACATGTGTGTCTGTATGTGCTGTGTGTGTGTGTATGCGCATGTGTGTATGCATGTGGGTGGGTGTGTGTATGTGGGTGTTTACGCCTCTATATACTAAATTCAAATCACATCGACGCCTAGCTAACGTTGCATTTTTTTTATCCTTCGTTCCTCAAAGGTAGTAATAAAAAATGTAAAAAATATATATATACCAGTAATGCGTTGGTGGCGATTCAGGCAAAAATTATCTTCATCTCCAACAACAATAAATATTGAATCTAGTAAGCAGAAATCAATATATATATATATATAATAAATTGCTTGGAATAACAATCTAGCGTTTGTCAGTTTTATATATGTAATTTAACAAGAATGCACACCGGTCGCCGTTGTTACTATGACATTATTGCCACACATCTCCAACTACCGCCAACACCCCTATACCTCTCCCTCCATCTTCTTACCACCACGACTACGACAACGACCACCACTACAGCCAACACTTCACCTATTAATGGAATATAGCGTTTTTATAAATTGACAATGTTTGAGAGGAATTTAATTAAATTGAAAATATGACTGCATGATCGGATGTGTGTATATATGTATATAAATTTGTGTGTGTGTGTGCATATGCATTTATATATGTATATGTGAATGTATGTATATGTATATATATATGTATAATTGCCTCTCTATATATGTATCAATGTGTGTATGTATGTACGTATGTATGTATATATATATGTATGTACGCATGTATGTATGAACCTTGTATTGTCCTGCGTTGGCAAGATTTATGTAGTAAAATCGATAAACAGAGTATAGAGAAGCTGCCGAGAGGAGTGGAACATCTAACGATTCGGACACAAGTCTTTCTTCAGATGAAACGTTGAACGGAGAGAAATGAGAGACAGCAAAGTTTCCCGTCCTCTAAGCTAAAAGAAAAAAGCAGGTTACAACTGATAAGGAATAAGGAACGCAGGGCCACGTCAGTTTCATACGTGAACAAGAAATGGTAGAAGAAACAGTGTAAACAGAAAGAATGAAAGGGTAATGGAATGAGAGGTAGAAAGCAAAGCCGAGAGTGAGATGACGGGAAAAGATTAACAGAGAAAGGAGCTAAAGGATAAGACAGGATTTGAGGAATTAAGAGTAGGTGTAGGAGTAGAATGAAAAATGTTCATCGTTGGCGCAGGAGTGACTGTGTGGTAAGTAGCTTGGGCCGACCAAAGCCTTGTGAGTGGATTTGGTAGAAGGAAACTGAAAGACGGAGACTGAAAGACTCCGTGAGTAAATTTTCATAACTTCGATTGTTTTCGGCGATTTTTTACGTGATTTTTGTGACGATTTTTTTTCTACAACAAATTTTTCAACTTGGAAAAGAATTTTGGGAATAAACGAAATTAATTACGAAATCCAACAATTTTTATGTAATATTTTTGAGACTAATATGATCATTATTGGAATATGACTCTGGAGGAAGCAATTGCAACAAATTCTCCAGAACAAGTCAAAGATCTGTTTGCAAATCTGCCCATTCGGGGTCAGTAGCTTAAAAGCAACATACTAGCGTAAAAGCTGCCATATAATAGTATATATATATATATATATATATATATATATATATATATATATATATAGAGAGAGAGAGAGAGAGAGAGAGAGAGAGAGAGAGACTGAGAGAGAAAGGGAGAGAGAACTAGAAATCCGAATATATATCTATCTCAATGTGAATGTATGTTTGTATATATATATAAATATATATGAGTGTGTGTGTGTTTGTGTGTGTGTGTGTGTGTGTGCGTGCGCGTGTGTGTATACATACATACATTAATACATATATACAAAACTACATGCGCGTGTGTGCGCACGGGCACACATGTGAGTCGTTCAGTCGAAACCAATTAGTAAAAACTTACTTTTCATACGCGATATGTTACCTGTTTCATCAGTTCCACCTAATGAGTTTCAGCTGACTACGTTGAATTATGTATACTCTAATTCCGGTATTGAGTGTTTTTCCTGCTGTTCCTTATACTCGCACAGGTGCACGCATGCACCTATACACATGCGTTCATGCATATATGCGCATGTAAGTTTTCATTTGTTATTGTAGTATATACATGCATATACAGACAGACAGACAGATAGATAGATAGATGCGTAGAAAATAGGTGTGTATAAATACCTATCTTCATATATATATATATATATATATATATATATATATATATATATATATATATATATATATATATATATATATATATATATATATATATATACTAGAAGGATGAAGGACAATGTGTTGTTTTTCAACTCAAACTTGTAACAAAATACCAAATACCACAAGGTATTAGTTTACCTATCACTCCTCTCTGTACCAATAAACAACTACTTTGGTGTCTTAACGCAGTAGACGTAAGACCAGATACGATAGGGTTCTGAAAAGTTCCTGGCATTAATAGTATCGCCAAAGGCCAGCTTGGAGTTGTTTTACATGGTTTAGAGAAGCTGAAGGTCCACTGCAATAAATGAGTGAATATGAGAAGGGAATATGTTGGATAAAAACATAACTGACCGATCCTCCTGTATTTGCTTTTACCCTAAGCCAGGATCTTTCAGCAACCCCCTAGTATACATACATACATACATACATATGTGTGTGTGTGTGTGTATGCGTGTATGTATATGTGTAATATGTATATATATATATATATATATATATATATATATATATATATATATATATATTCTCTCCTGGTGCTATATGAACATTTATTGTAGTTTTAGAGTCAAGCTTTGACTGCTATTTTCAGCGTGGCGGTGTCTCTTTGATACCCTGAATTATAATTTTAAATAATTATTACCTTTGATGGTTTTTATTCCCATGCTGGCCACTTGATAAAATCGATATTTTAAATATTGATCTTTTCCTCATTTACATAAATAAATATATATATATATATATATATATATATATATATATATATATATATATATATATATATATATATATATATATAAATGAGGGGATGCTTAAAAGTGGTTGGCTTTAATGGTGTCGTGAAAGGCCTGGTAGGAGGCCATACCTTCCGAGTTCTTTTACAAGGCTTAGAAAAACTGATGGACCGCTGCAATATATGTATGAATTTAAGGGGGAAATATGTTGAATAAAATCATAATTAACCGATCTTCCTGTATTTTCTTTTACCCTGAGCCGGGGACTTTTCAGCACCCCACTTTTATCAGGAATGGTAATGCCGTAACTACTAAATAATCCCTCAATATTCCACTGATTTTCGACCGAGGATAGATAAAACGTAAAGGTCGCTTCTGTGTGATTTGAACTTGGAAAGTAAAAATAACTCAACTAAATACATCGAGGCAATTTGTTCGTTCTACCAATCCCGCCAATAATCCACTGCTTTCTGCCAATCCACCGCTCTCATCCACCCCTCACGTGAATTTCCCACCCACTGTCTACGAGGTCACTTCCCCCCGCCATCTCGATATAGACCTCTGATATAATGACATCACCTGTCTCTAAGCTATTTACCAACGCAACAAACGAATGCAAATACCCTTTCATTGCTGGTGCTGACTGAACTGAGATGCGGGGTATCATATATCATAAGACTGTGTCTTAGAAATAGGACAGACTATCAGATTATGAACGACTGCTTTGTAGGGAGTGGGTTGTTTCTGTGTGCGCCTGTATGTATATATATATATATATATATATATATATATATATATATATATATATATATATATATATCGTTATGTTACATTATATCATAATATATAATATTATATATTATATTATGATATATGTTTGTAAGAGTTATTTTTGTATTTCAATATTAATTGAATATAACCACTGAATAACGAATGCATGAATATTAGGGAGTGTGTGCGGGGAGGTGCGCGCACTTGTGTGTGTGTGTTTATATACATATATACATATGAATATACATCCTCGCACATATTCATATATATATACATAGGATGATGATGATGATGATGATGATGATGATGATGATGATGATGATGATGATGATGATGATGATGATGATGATTGCTTCATCATGACAGATGATAGCCATCCCATCAACACACGCACCACACCTCATTACACAGCACAATCCCACCGTCGATGACTTTTTAAGATGTTGATATTAATATGTATATATATACATGTGTGTGTGTGTGTGTGTGTGTGTGTGTGTGTGTGTGTGTATATGTGTGTGTGTGTGTGTGTGCGTATGTGTGTGTGCGTGTGTGTATATATATATATATATATGTGCATATATATATATATATATATACATATAGTATCTATAACTGTATATAGACGTGTGTATACATGTGTATATATATTTTATATATGTAAGTATATATTATATAAAAAATAGTATACATATATGTATGTATATATATATATATATATATATATATATATATATATATATATATATATATATATAGATAGATAGATAGATATAGATATATATATATATACATATACTGTTAAATATATCTATCGTTAAACACATATGTGTGTAATATTATACGAATGTGTATATATGCACACGTACGCGCACGCACTCATATATATATATAAGTATATTATTGGATAGATAGATAGATAGATAGATAGATAGATAGATAGATAGATAGATAGATAGATAGATAGATAGATAGATAGTTGACTCACAGTTGATGCCCACCACTAGTGATCATTACTTCTTCCATAGTTATTTAGACATCACCCCACCTACAGGCATCCGAAGGTCCTGGATGTCCATGATATTTAGATTATACCTCGTTTATTTTTATTTCTTCTCTTTGTGGGACCCTTATAGAGAAAACAGGTCAGCCGTGTTTTCTTTGCTAATCGCATTTTTTAGGATCAGGATCCTGGATAATATTTAGATGATATTCAATTTAAGATATTTTTTTCTGACGAGATGGTCTTCCATACTTGAAAATGCAGCCAAGTATTTCAAACTATAACACCATTCTCCTTCCCAAAGGAGATATATTATTAACGATTGTAGGTGTCCCTTTAATGAACATTTAACTTCATTCACATCAACCCTGAAAAATGGTCACATTCTGGCACCATTCAGAAGAACTCCTACAACGACTCACCTACTGACGTTACTTTTGATTCTAATAGAAACATGGTTGTTCCTTCAATGGTCACAGCCGTCGAAATACCATGCTTATCCTTTTTCCAGCCTGTTTGTAATTCATATTAATACACACGTCGTTTCATGTCTTACTGCCAAGATGTCTAAAGTCTAACAACCGATCTAGGAGTAACCATTATTTTTTTGCTAATTTCTTTGTTCATTCATCTTTTCATCTGTGCTATATGAATAAATGATGTGGTTTTAGAGTCAGTTTTGACTTCTATATCTAGCATGGCGGTACCTCTCCAGTACCCTTAATTATAATT
>NC_142945.1:47281254-47283754 GCF_046866305.1 Octopus bimaculoides | reverse complement strand
CAACATTTCTGATTGTTCCTTGGGACGCATGCAGATCTTTTGCAGTTGACCTCATGGACTATCTGGGATTGTAATCAATGGTCTATTGACCTTGCTGGATAAATTCAGGTGTTCTGATGGTTTCAGAGTGTTTAGAATGCTTTTTATGCTTTCATACTGGTGATACGTTTCCATCTTCAGTCTCTCTAGCTCCTTACAAACTTTGTAGACGAAAGATCTTGCAACTTTTAAAAATCAAGACATTTCTAAATTGCTATGCTCAGCCTTTATAACCACAATAACAGCATGCCTCTTCATTTCTTGAGTAAGCTGATAATATATATATATATATATATATATATATATATATATATATATATATATATATATATATATATATATGTATATATATATATATTATAACATATTATATTATATTATATCAAATCCTATTTTATTATAATCTACTTTTTTTTAGTCGGTTTCGGGTTTTTAATTTCTGTTGATATTCCAAATATATATATTCCGTCTTATGTGTGTACATATATCAAGATATATATGTGCGTATATATATATATATATATATATATATATATATATATATATATATATACATATATATATGTGTGTGTGTGTGTGTGTATGCGTGTGTGTGTGTGCGTGTGTACATACATACATCTACATACACATATTTGTGTGCGTATATGTGTATGCATGTGTGTGTGTTTATGTGTAAGGATATTGCATAGATACATGCATACTTTATGTATGTTTATACAGTATTCCTTTGCTTATTGCACGATACTGTATACAGCTGCAGAAATACACACACACACACACTCACTCACACACACACACACACACACACACACACACACACACACACACACATATGCATATGTATATATGTAATTTATTCTATGTGCGTATGTATGTGTGTGTATATGTATTATGTGTGCGCCTGTGTAGGTGTATGTAAACATCCTGACACCCCGTGAATGGCGGTATGAGACATTAGATACTTGAAGATTCGCAGGAAATCACTTCTAGGCTTCAGAGAAGCGGAGCAGTACATCAACATAATTAATGTTCAACTTCATTTTTATAAATGAGGTAAATATATGGAAGACCGTCATCGTCAAGACAACAACCAGCAATCATCACCGATACTGGTACTACAGGTTTCCCATAAAGAGGAACTCTGTGTGTTTAACTCTCCTCTACACTAGAATACAAAACATAAGGTCGAGATAATGAGAGGACTTGTACGTGCTTACTCAGTATGCTGAACATAGCAGCTGAATCCAAATCATGTCATATCGTCTTAAAGCAAAAGAGTACATGGATACATCAAATACGATGAGGTGACCACAGCTGGAATGGCTTCGATCGTTGGCCTGTTCATGCACGCCTCAATAGAAGTTAAAATTTAACAACTGAAGACTACATACATCGATTCTCGATTAATTGTTACAGGTGTGTGTGTGTGTGTGTGTGTGTGTGTGTGTGTGTGTATGAATGTGTGTGTATGTATGCGTGTGTGACTGTGTATGTGTAATACACATAAGTATAAGCTACTATTTATTTTCTTTATGGTCAGAAAAAACAATTTCTGATGATGCAGCTATAAACACTGAAACTAACCGATCAGATATCCATTTCCTAACCCCACAGAGAGATACAAAAACATGCGATTCAACCACAATATCGGGTTTTACCGCCAGAGTGAATGTGTGCGTTTACTAAAAACACATGTTCTCAGGTATTCCCCACACCTCTCTCCCTCTTTTTTCTCCTTTCTATATGTGAGTTCGTTTGTGTATTAGTGTATGCATGCATTATAATGTTATTGTAAGGCGGCGAGCTGGTAGAATCGTTAGCACGCCGGGCGAAATGCTAAGCGGTATTTCGTCTGCCATTACGTTCTGAGTTCAAATTCTGCCGAGGTCGACTTTGCCTTTCACCCTTTTCGGGGTCGATTAAATAAGTACCAGTTACGCACTGGGGTCGGTGTAATCGACTTAATCCCTTTATCTGTCGTTGTTTGTCTCCTCTATGTTTAACCCCTTGTGGGCAATAAAGAAATAATTATAATGTTATTGTGCACGTTACTCGTGTGTGTGTGTATGCGTATGTATATATGTATGTGAGTGTATATATATATATATATATATATATATATATATATACGTGTGCGTGTGTATGTGTGTGTGCGTGCATGTGTGTATGTATGTATGTGTTTGTGTGCGGATGTGTGTAAATGTGTATGTGTGTGTGTGCGTGCGTGTGTCTTTATGCATGTATTCATTTATACCTCACTTTTAGGAACCCTGCTAACATGGTTTATTTGGAAATTTATTTCTGAGAAATCACAAACACATTCACAGATGCATATATACTCTCATAGACACACGTACACACTCATCCAGACACACATACACACACATATACATTTGCAAACACCCCTACAGATGCACAGGCGCCTCAAAACTCACTTACAGAAACACATATGCAGATATTC
>NC_142945.1:47273754-47276254 GCF_046866305.1 Octopus bimaculoides | reverse complement strand
TAGATAGATAGATAGATAGATAGATAGATAGATAGATAGATAGATAGATAGACAGACGGGCAGACAAGCAGACAGACAGACGAACAGACAGGATGATAGACAAACGGACAGATTGACAGAGAGACAGACTCATGGAGAGACAGATAGACAGAGAAACAGAG
This sequence comes from Octopus bimaculoides, assembly GCF_046866305.1. Lineage (NCBI taxonomy): Eukaryota > Metazoa > Mollusca > Cephalopoda > Octopoda > Octopodidae > Octopus > Octopus bimaculoides. The sequence continues at coordinate 47,276,093 of NC_142945.1, read as the reverse complement.
AGATAGAGAAACAGAGAGACAGAGAGACAGAGAGAGAGGTATCACAATTTAGTCAGTCGTATAACAGAACAGACCATACATCTATACATAGATACATTGATACATACATATATATATACCTATATATATATAAGTATATGTATATATATGTATATATATGTATATATGTATGTATATATGTATATATGTATATATATGTGTGTGTTTGTATGTATACACAGATATATACTTTATATATATATATGTATATATATACATATATATGTATGTATACCTAGATATATACTTTATAGATATATATGTATGTGTGTATATATATATATATGTGTATGTGTGTGTATATGCACATACATGCATACACAGAATACTAAAAAGAATTTTTACGTCTACACCTATTTTGCAGTGTAATATCTATCCTTAGTCATAAAATAAAAATGTAGAATCGCAAATCAACACCCGGAGGCCATATTTAACTAAATATATACATTCGGCTTATCTCATTAATCCTGCCAGTTGTTTTGATATTTCGTACGCATTTCGTTTGCTAACGTATTTGCGTATAAATATGTGTATGTGCGTATGTCTGTAGGAAGGTATGTTCATATATATGTATCTGTGTGTGTGTATGTGTGTATATGTAATATATAATATAACATATATATATGTGTAGATAGATAGATAGACAGATAGACAGATAGATAGATAGATAGATAGAGAGAGAGAGAGAGAGAGAGAGAGAGAGAGAGTGATAGAAATTCATAGATATAGATATACATACACAAATACAGGTATGTTTACACATTTGTTCATATATACATGCGTATATACGTGTATGTATATATCTATATATATCGTTGCTATTATGCGAAAGTGCCGTCGGTCCAAAACGTTACATTTTCAGATAAAGAAAAAATAGTTTCACCATTCCATAGCAAAACCGTTGTACTACACTTTGACAATTTTTGATATCTTGGCATCTGAAGCAGCTGGAGATACGATAGTTTGACCAAAAGAACCGGTTATTGCAAGCAAAAATAAATATTGAAAAAAAAAATGCATTTGGCCAAATTTGGTCATACGACAGTTTAACATAATAGCAACGATATATAGATACATCATAGGCGTTGCCGTGTGGTAAGCTTCGATCTAAACCACATGGTTCCAGGTTCAATCCTACTGCGCAGCACCTTTGGCAAGTGCCTTCTACTATAGCTTCGGGCCGACCAATGCTTTGTGAATGGATTTGGTAGACGGAAACTGAGAGAAAGTCGTCGTATGGAGATATATATATATATATATATATATATATATATATATATATATAAAACAAAAGAGGGGTGTATTTCCACGCAGGAAGAAATATAGGCAAATTTGTTGTTGAAAATGCACCTAAATTTGAAAAACTTGTAATTGTTTTAAAATAAATTTATTTACATATATACCAAACTAGTTTCAACAATATTTTTTGATTATCAATAGTAAAAATTTAGAATTATGAATTAGAAAAACATATTCAAAAGTTTCAATGTTGAAACATTTATATGTTCATTACAGTCAATAATATAAAAACTGTGGATAAACTTGTTTGAATGTACAAATTTCAATAGTGTTAGTAGTGATCAACAAAAGATAAATATCATCAAAGTTTCAGTCATACTGGGTTAAGAGGGAGAAAAACAAGGGATAAATTAAGATAGTAAAACAGGTGGGGTCGGTTTACAGTTTCTGTGATTCTCTTTCCGTCGAGTCGTCGAGTGCTGGAACTTTCGCTTGTAACGCTATTTTTTGGGAATCCGGTGCGTTTATTATTTTTTCCGCGAACGAATCTGATTTTTCAGTATACGCTTACGTCGTTTGTTTATACATTTTTAAATATATATATATATATATATATATATATATATATATATATATATATATATGTTGTTGTACTTGGGGATGGTCATATTGCCAGTTTAGCCAATTAAAACACACGCACTGTATATTTGGTGTTAATTTGCTTCAGCTTTATATTACATTAGATTACATTAATCCTATTTCGGCCAGAGTTCTTTCGTCACACTTCTGTGACCTCATCAGTGGTCCTTTGCTTTCTTCTTTCTTATGTGTGTCTCACCTTGCTAACTATCAGCCATTTTGTATTTATTGGCTAAACTGGCAATATGACCATCCCCAAGTACAACAACATCTGTTTCAACACACGATTTCACATCAAAATCTTTCAAAACAAATATATATATATATATATATATATATATCATAAATATAAGGGATTAGCAATTGAGTTGCTTCTCCAACATACTGAAAATTCAGAAACAGCAGTCAAAGAACTACTGATT
>NC_142945.1:47268754-47271254 GCF_046866305.1 Octopus bimaculoides | reverse complement strand
CTGTGAAAACATACCTAAGACGATTTCTGATGAACAAAAATATTTATAGTTAACATAACTGTGCAAAGTTAACAAAAGCCATGTAAGACAGTCCCAAGCAATGTTTACAGATCCTAGAATTTCTATTTTCTGGAACCTAATCTATCAAAGACTCTGCAGAAATGTACCAACTTTAGTGGTGCCAATTTCATATCAGAACAAACACAAATTCCATAACAGTCATATTGTTTCGAGTTCGACATCTAAATTGCTGTAATTCTTCAGATTCTCACCAGGATTCTGCAGCAACTTCAGAGACATTTGTTATTGCTATGTCGTTAATTAGTATGCTTATATTATTGTTAATATTGAGCTTGCAGAATCGTTAGCACGCCGGATATAATGCACGTTCTGAGTTCAAATCCCGCCCAGGTCGACTTTGCTTTCTTCCTCACACGATTGATGAAAGAAGTACCAATTGAGCACTGAGGTAGATTTAATCGACTTAGACATTCTGTCTATAATAGAAATTGTTTGACTTTTGCTTTGCATTTGTGCAAGTTGGCACCAAGTCTCACCTAGAAACCTCAAGAGACAACAAGTTAGAAGTTCAAGTTGGTGTTATGCCTAGGGTGCCATATATTTGGTTTTGTACATAGTGTTGTTCTTGAAAATTATGAGTTTGTTTTAAAATTTTAGACTTTCCTTTTCATCAAGGAAATAAGAACTATCCAAAAACCAGGCTTGATGTAATTTTCCTCTTCTCACCAACATTTCATGTTTTGTGCCTGTTCTGGAAAAGAGTTATTATCATTAAAAGTAGCAGTAAAGCTAATATCATTTGTTTGTATTTGTTCTTTTCCTCTATATGCCAAACTGTTCAAGACCCAATATTTTGGTCAATAAGTCACAATATATCACGCTAAATGGTAATTAAATCTCTATAGTTAGTCAAAGTTCACTGATTGTAACGCACTTTTAAAACCGTCTGTTATGAACATCAGTCATCACAATACAACCAATGTGTGTGTGTGTGTGTGCACCTTCTTCTCTCTCTTCCCTTCGCCTGTCCCCCCTCTGTACGTGTGTGTGCGCGCGTGTATGTGTATAAGGTTAGTCTTTTATTCTTGTATTTGTTTCAGTCTTTTGACTGCGGCCATGCTGGAGCACCGCCTTTTAGTCGAACAAATCGACCCCGGGACTTATTCTTTGTAAGCCAAGTACTTATTCCATCGGTCACTTTTGCTGAACCGCTAAGTTATGGGGGACGTAAACAGACTTTTGACTCAATCTGGTATATACACTGCCTAAACAAGTCTCTAGAAAACTGCGGCCCACGGGAATTTCTTAATGGTACGCTTAACAAAATGTTACCTTGAAATTTTCTTGTAGTGTAGCCTACCTGATAATAAGTCATATTTCATGCAAAGCGCTTGGTTACCCAAACCTGGTCTAAACATTACACACACCAGACAATAGAGTTTATATATACTTGATGTGAAACATAACACATAAGACGGACATTATATACCTCCATCTAGATAATACACATTTTATATGCACAACATAATATCATACACAAGCATTATAGACTTTAGACAAGGTTAAAAGATCTATATACACTGCAGTTATGTACAACAAAATAATATAAGCATATTATCGCTGTCACCATTACTTCATCTTCGAAGACAAAATGTATCCTGCTAAGAGATTTCTATTTATAAACATTAATAGCAAATCTACGTTTATTCGTAGCCATCTTGAAAGGCAATTCCCTGTTGGCTGCCTTTCTATTGTTACAGCTACGCCAGATGTAATGGATGTTTGATACAAAACTATTACAGGAGAGGAGATTGGGTCGTTTTTTTCTTAAAACAATGAAACACTTTGTGTAAACTAACATCATTCAATTATTGCTGTCTAACCCAAAAAGAGGAGGGTAAAGAAGGATAAATGCGGTCATATATATATTTATGATTACGTGTGCGTATATGTATACATAGATACATACGTATATATGCTTATGTATATGTGCATACGCGTGTATGTGTGTATATGGCTTGTTCTATTCAAACCAACACCAACTTCTGACTTAGTTTCTTTATGCATCACGATATTCGCCATCTTGGAAAGTACACACACACACACACACACACACACACACATTAGGAGATAGATAGATAGATATTTGTACATATGTGTGTGTGTGTGTGAGTATATATATACTTCTGTAATTATATTATTTAATCTTTATATTATTAATTTTATGTTAATGTTCTCTCTAGTTTTATACAAATTTGTATATCGTGATGTTGATATATTTCTGTTTTATATTTCCCTCTTACCCATATACTTTGATTTCGTATATACTTTTCTACTCCCTTTATACATACTTCACATATTTTTATACATGCATCATATATTTATACATCCTCCATATACGTATGCCGGTACTTAATTAATCGCCTAACCAGCGATGTAGCATCATTCGAAAGTTACAACTGAAGCGAGTAGCGCAAGA